>NC_029791.2:618366-649785 GCF_000816755.2 Arachis ipaensis | reverse complement strand
CATAATTTTCAATTTAAAATAACTATTAGGATAATAATATTGTCACTATTATTTTTGATAATGTCACTTCATATATACTTTTCCTATATTATATATTTACATGAATTTATAAAAATGGGTGACTATCAAAATAAAAGTGATGATATCTATTTTCTAACTGTTGTATTCTATTGTTTAAAGAATATCACTCTATTTTTCTTAAAGTGCATTAACATTAGTCATTGCTATCAGTACTTAGAAGTCACAATGTTGCTATTTTTTATTGATATTGTAGAAATAAAATATCTAATATTAAATTAGTTATGTTACAAAAATAAAAAGTGGGTAAATAAAAATAAAATATGAATATTTAAAAATAAAAAATTACACATGTTAAAATAAGTAAATAACCATCCTTACCAATTTATTATTTTTTTAATAAAAAGAGAAATAGAGTAGACCTATGTTGAATAGTTTTGCTTTTCTTTTGGTCATGGGACCTATTATTAAAAAATACAGCTTTTTTTGGAAATAAATTCTAATTATCTTTTTTATAGAAAAATTTATTAATAGTGACAATACCTAAATTAAAGACTGGTTTACAAATAGCTTACATCATGGCTAAATTTAAAATGCTGACAGCAAAAAATTACAGAGAACATTCCATTAATTAATCATATATAGTTAAATTTCTAAAAATGATTATATGAGATAAATAAGTCAGATGTCTCTGCTGGTGCCAGCCTCCTGAACCCACAAACAAAGGCTGCCACAATAATTTCCCAAATAAATATCGTTCCCAACACATTTGGAAAGCAACTTTTTAGAAGTTCAACAAATACATTAGTTTCTTTCTTTGAAAAAGAAAGGACAAAGTTTCAACAATAATAAACATGGATATGGAGTTGAGCACCACAACGCTTGTTTTATTCATATTGCTGGCTGCGTGTGGCATAGCTCAATCTCTTGTCGTTCCTATTTCAAAATATGGTGGGGTACCTAATTCAGATATAACTCAGGCTCTTACAAATGCATGGAGAGAAGCATGTGCATCACCAATAGCAAGCAAGATTGTGATACCTCGTGGGAATTTTAGAATGAGGGCAGTGGATTTGAAAGGTCCTTGTAAGGCTCCTATTGAGCTTTATGTTGATGGAACAATTATAGCACCAATGAACCCTCGTGGTGTTGGCGACGAATGGCAATGGGTTAAGGTTCAATATGTTGATTACTTCACCCTATCTGGCAATGGTGTTTTTGATGGTCAAGGTGCAATTGCTTGGCAACAAAATGATTGTGGAACCAACCTCAATTGTGCTAGGACTCCAATGGTGAATAATATTTTTCTTTTTGCGATTTCTTAACATTTTACAATCATGTTACGCGTACATAAAAAATCAGCTACTAAATCAGACATTTGTATATAATATTGTCTAGATAGTATATAAACTGTTTTTGTGTTTCTTATTTTCAAACCAGATTTATATATATTGATGTCTAAAAGATGAATGAATTGTGTTTGATGACAGAATTTCGGTTTCAACTTCATGAAACATGCAGTTGTTAGGACAATAACATCAAAGGATAGCAAGAACTTTAATGTGAATGTACTGGGGTGCCAAAACTTCACCTTTGATGGGTTCAAGGTCATTGCACCAGGGAACAGCCTAAACACAGATGGTATCCACTTGGGAAGATCAAATGGAGTCAGGATTCTGAACACAGACATAAAGGCCGGAGACGATTGCATCTCGATCGGCGACGGAAGCGTGAACACATACATCTACAATGTGAAGTGTGGACCTGGCCATGGCATCAGTGTTGGAAGCCTTGGCAAGTACACCACTGAGGCTCCTGTGGATGGTCTTATTCTCAAGAAGGTCACTCTCACAAACACTGACAATGGTTTGAGGATCAAGACTTGGCCTAGTGCTCCTGGAACTTCTCCTATCTCTAATCTCTTTTATGAAGACGTTACCATGATTAATGTCAGGAACCCTATTATCATTGACCAGGAGTATTGCCCTTGGAACCAGTGCAATAAACGGGTATATATTATTCATCACTATACATATATACATACATTATTAATTGTTACTAATTGTTTCTGTTTCTGTGCACTTGTTTAGAATCCATCGAAAATAAGGATAAGAAATGTTTCATTCAAGAACATTAGGGGTACCTCATTAACCAGGGAAGGGGTGAACCTCATATGCAGCAGTGCTTTGCCATGTCAGCAGGTCACGCTACGTGATATTGATCTCAAATTCAACGGAGCTCCGGCAGTCGCCGTATGTCGTAACGTCAGGCCAACCGTTGCAGGAAGAGCTCTTCCATTCGTAGCTGCTAATTAGAGCCTTTGCTTAACACATGCATATATACAATGCAACCATGGCTCTTATAACAGATTTATTTATTTATTTATTCATTTAGCTTCTACGAAGGTGACGAAGGTGCATAAGTCGTCGTCCTAAGGAGAGTTGTAGTGCTCTTTATGAGTTACAGTACATGCTCCTTCCTACAAGTTGGTTCAAAGATCAATAGTACTTGATTAATTTGAGATGTTTCAAACAACAGCAGAAGAGGCCCGTGCATTGGCCTTTTGTTGAGCATGGTCTTCTAAATCATTCGGATGATTGAAGACACCTCCCTTGCAGTGAACACATATGAAGCGTTCTTGCACTGGCCTAGAGCGAGCCTCTTCTATATAAATGCACCGACAAAAGATCAAAGAAGAAAAGGGATATATTATAATAATTTTCGGATGGTAATGTCGTAATGAAAATAAAATAAAGATTCCCTCTCTTTGATGAAATCTCAAATCCCTTTTCTTTTTAAAGCCGTTTCCGCAAAGATGGCAAATAATATCACATTTTTGGTGATGTAACTTCGTATGGCGCACCATTTTCATTTTGTTTTGAGAAGCATCATCACAAAATATTATATAAAATGATTAAAATAGTCCTCTGATTTCAAATTTTTTACATCAAATATAAATTAATTTAATAAAAAATGAGAGTACATAAAGAGTACAGACGAAACTTTAAAAAAATATTTGAAGAGAAAAAAAATTTTAATAAAAAAATATATTAATATTTATATTAAAATAAAATTTATAAATATAATTATTTTATTTTTAAATTTATTATTAATATGTAGATTGAGATTCTTTTTTGTCTGAAAAAGATTACTGCAGAAACAACACAGAACCTTGTACTCATGGTGCTTTTGTTGAGCATGGTCTTCTAAATCATTCGGATGATTGAAGATACCTCCCTTGCAGTGAACACATATGAAGCGTTCTTGCACTGGCCTAGAGCGAGCCTCTTCCATATAAATGCACCAACAAAAGATCAAAGAAGAAAAGGGATATATTATAATAATTTTCGGATGGTAATGTCGTAATGAAATAAAATAAAGATTCCCTCTCTTCGATGAAATCTCAAATCCCTTTTCTTTTTAAAGCCGTTTTCGCAAAGATGGCAAATAATATCACATTTTTGGTGATATAACATCGTATGGCGCGCTATTTCTATTCTCTTTTGAGAAGCATCATCACAAAATATTATATAAAATGATTAAAATAGTCCTCTGATTTCAAATTTTTTACATCAAATATAAATTAATTTAATAAAAAATGAGAATACATAAAGAGTACAGACGAAACTTAAAAAAAATATTTGAAGAGAAAAAAAATTTTAATAAAAAAATATATTAATATTTATATTAAAATAAAATTTATAAATATAATTATTTTATTTTTAAATTTATTATTAATATGTAGATTGAGATTTTTTTTGTCTGAAAAAGATTACTGCAGAAACAACACAGAACCTTGTACTCATGGTGCTTTTGTTGAGCATGGTCTTCTAAATCATTCGGATGATTGAAGACACCTCCCTTGCAGTGAACACATATGAAGCGTTCTTGCACTGGCCTAGAGCGAGTCTCTCCCATATAAATGCACCGACAAAAGATCAAAGAAGAAAAGGGATATATTATAATAATTTTCGGATGGTAATGTCGTAATGAAAATAAAATAAAGATTATCTCTCTTTGATGAAATCTCAAATCCCTTTTCTTTTTAAAGTCGTTTCCGCAAAGATGGCAAATAATATCACATTTTTGGTGATATAACATCGTATGGCGCGCTATTTTTATTCTCTTTTGAGAAGCATCATCACAAAATATTATATAAAATGATTAAAATAGTCCTCTGATTTCAAATTTTTTACATCAAATATAAATTAATTTAATAAAAAATGAGAGTACATAAAGAGTACAGACGAAACTTAAAAAAAATATTTGAAGAGACAAAAAATTTTAATAAAAAAATATATTAGTATTTATATTAAAATAAAATTATAATTATAATTATTTTATTTTTAAATTTATTATTAATATGTAGATTGAGATTCTTTTTCGTCTGAAAAAGATTACCGCAGAAACAGCACAGAACTTTGTACTCCTGATCCTCTAAGTCATTCGAATGATTGAAGACAGTTCCATTGCAGTGAACACATGTAAACTGTTCTTTCACTGGCCTAGAGCGAACCTCTCCCACATAAATGCACCCACAAAAGATCAAAGAAGAGAAGGGTTATATTATAATAATTTTCGGATGGTAATGTCGTAATGAAAATAAAATAAAGATTACCTCTCTTTGATGAAATCTCAAATTCCTTTTCTTTTTAAAGCCATTCCCGCAAAGATGGCAAATAATATCACATTTTTTGTGATGTAACTTCGTATGGCGCGTCATTTCCATTCTTTTTGAAAAGCATTATTACAAAATATTATATGAAATGATTAAAATAGTCTTGTAATTCCAAATTTTTTACATCAAATACAAATTAATTTAATAAAAAATGAGAGTATGTAGGAGTACAGAAGAAACTTGAAAAAAATATTTGAAGAGGCAAAATATTTTAATAAAAAAATATATTAATATTTATATTAAAATAAAATTTATAAATATAATTATTTTATTTTTAAATTTATTATTAATATGTAGATTAAGATTACCAAAAAAAATAAATCTGAATTTGATTAATAAAAAAACTCTATACATACATACATGCATACATTATTAATTGTTACTAATTGTTTCTGTTTCTGTGCACTTGTTTAGAATCCATCAAAAATAAGGATAAGAAATGTTTCATTCAAGAACATTAGGGGCGCCTCATTAACCAGGGAACCTCATATGCAGCAGTGCTTTGCCATGTCAGCAGGTTACGCTACGTGATATTGATCTCAAATTCAACGGAGCTCCGGCAGTCGCCGTATGTCATAAGTCATGGCACACAAGTTCGATTACAGAAGACGCTGCAACTCGTTATTCACAAGCGCATGACCGCAATTATATTACAAAGGCAAAAAATTGAAACAATGATCCAAGCTGTAGAACAAATGTTCATTCAAAACTTATAAGGATGCTAAATACATGAATTATGAGAGAGAACATGCTATCAAACTCTATATATCTACCATCCTTAATATATTGCTTTCAACCTGTTTCACAACAACTGTATCTAACTTAAATACTTCTAGCCTACCAGTAACATATGAAGGGGAGACCAGGAAGGCTATTATGCTCAATTATATCACGACCGAGTTCTATTCTTGTTGTAATTTTCATAACGCCGAGAGACAGCAGACTCAGATAAAGTGTCCCAAACCTACAAGGTATGAGTGACAACAGTAAATTTCACAGAAAAAATCTATCAAGAACACAAATTTGAATTTCTGTGGCCCTTTTCACTCACTTGCAATTTTCCCTCTGAGCCTCCTATAGCCAACACAAAGGGGTTGTCCTCTGAGAACGAAATAGAAAATACAGCTCCCTGAACAGCCGCATCCAAAAACAGAAGTCAACCATGCTACTTGTATCATGATTCAGACTAGAGAATACCTTTTTTCCCGTTAAAATCTCAACAAATAAAAGAAGCAAACTTACAGCATTGGAGTTTTTAGATGCCACAACAGATGGTTGGTTATTCGATAAATCCCAAAGCTTTACCTGCAACAAATAACAGTACTCGAATGAGATGATTTCCAATTCTGCAAGATATAGTATATAGGAATACGAACACAACAAATTGACTTCACAATTACCGTTTTGTCCATCGATCCAGTAGCAAGTAGCTGCAAGAAGGCAACAAGGTACGGTTAAACTAGAGTACATAAAAACTTGGTATTTCTCACCAAAACATTGAAAATACATACATTAGGTGCTGACGCATTATAGGATACTGAGGTAACAGCTTTGTCATGTGCATGAAGAGTAAATGTAGAACTTAGATCAGATGTGGATTCAGACTTTGCTGTCCGAACATCAAAACACTTGACAGTACCATCCTCGAGACTCACCTAGAAGCACAATTTAATTATTATTAGTGAAGCTAAAACTGTGCATCCATAAAAAATACAATTACCAATTCAATCACTGAAACGAGAAATCAAAATTAACCATAACACACCACAAAATAGTGGTTAGTGTGTGGATCCCAGGCCAAGCTCTCGACATCAGCTGTGACTGACCACTTATAACCAGGATGGGATGACATCCTTACATCCCTCTGCAAAGTGTAAAAGCATTGAAAGCATTAGAATATTAGATAACTAAGAAAAAAGGCAGACAGAAATTCCAATGTAATCATTTTTAAAGAGAAAGTCTGTTTTGGCACATGAATATTATACAACCAAAATCTACAGTGTAATAAGTATCCATTCCAGATAAAAAAGAAATGCAAAAATATAGAGTATATAAGAAACATTCTGTCACTACCAGGACCACAGTATGATCAAACGAACCACTAAGAAGAATTTCTTGTTCATGATGATGCCAAGCAACTGCTTGAACCTGTCAAGATAGATGAACAAAGGCATCAGACAACATATTGACTCAAGCAACCTAAATTAATGTTGGTAAGACAAAATATACAATATTAAATGACTTAATTAAGGAAAAAAGTGAAAATCTTTCCTACCAACGTATAAGTAATATTTCTGAGCTTGTACACTATTTAGAAGCAAGGGAAAAAAGAAAAGAAAAGATGATGGACATAAAGAGGGAAAGTCCTCTTTATCAATAAAAGAAGCTCATATTTGTAATAATTGATTGCACTTTAGCATACTACTTGCCTTGTCCGTGTGATGCTCCATTGTACTCTCACACTTCCCAGTAGCCACATCCCAAATCTTGACTCGCTTGTCAGCACTGGCACTAGCAAGTACATTCCTGAATGTTTTAAGAATGACTGTCATCAGAGGTGCAAAAGAATAGAGTTTCAAAATAAGTAATAAATGAAACCTTTATGTCCCAAAAGGTTCCCAGCAGATGAAATAATACAAAAATCCAGTTTTAAATTTAACAAACCTGCACGCTTTGTTCCAGGAAAGACCAAGTACAGAGTCAGTGTGACTGTCATCTTTGTATTTGATTGATTTCTACAAAACCAATTAACAGAATCAGTAACTGGGTCTATACTCAGAATTGCACTTCAACACAAAAAGATGTACAAACCTTCTTCCCCTTCTTCTTTTTCTCTGAAATGCCACCTAAAACCATGCATGGCTGCACTGCATCAATCTGGGAACAAAGGAAGCTTAGAAGGTATTCAATGAAAGTGGCTTTATATTCTGAATGATGTTTCCAACTTTTCAGTGAAATTTATTAACCATATTCACTTACAACATCAAGGTCCCAAATTTCTATTGACGGTTCCATTGAACCAACAGCTAAGAAGTTTCCTGCAATGATAATGAAATAATAATGCGATAGAAAGTAGAGGAAGCATAAGGGGATCAAGTCAAATTTTGAGCATGCAAATGAAGGCTAGAATTTAGAACTTATTTACTAAAACAGACAAGAGCACAAAAAACCAACATATTTAATTAAAAAAAGGAGTAAACATGCGAGATGCATTGACAAAGGCAATATTCCCCACCTTTCTCTCTTCCTTGAAGGCAGTCAAGCCAAGCTGTGGATAGTGGAAATGCAGGAATTATGATATCATGATGGACATACATGTTCATCTCACTAGTACCGACGTCCTCAAGTATATGAACCTTGTAGTAGAAAAAGACGCAGCTCATATAAGTCTACCATTGCATCACATAACAAACATCAAAGAAAAATACATCAGCCAATAAGTGAGGATTTGTTTACCTCGAGAAGACTGAGATCGTCCTCAGTACGAGCACAAACAATGACGGAATCAGTTGGATTAATGATCATGTCTTCGAGTTCCTCAGAGTCATCATCATCCTTCACAATGTAAAACAATATGATGTTGTAGAGTCACAAATGAAGGTCAACAGCAGAATGCAGACAAAGTATTGGAACTTACGTTCTTATCTTTGATATAAGGATCCAGGTCGTTACTTGGATAATAAAGATCACCAATCCCGGAACTAAATACCTCAACTCCTAAGGTCAATAAAAAGATGCAAATTAACACAGACAACACAAGGAGACAGAGCTAGCTAGCTAACCATAGCCATGGCTGATATCATGCTAAGTGATTCGATAGCTAACTCTAACTAAAACCGCTAACTAACTAACTAACTAACTAAACAGATAGATAACTCCCTGAGATGTTAGTGTATACCTTCATCTTCATCATCGTAATGTTCCATGTCAAGCTCCTTCAAACCGAGGGCAATATCGTCCAATTTATCAGCCTTCCCGAGAGCATCAGCAACATTGAGTGCTCGCGCAACTTCATCGACGGCACCACCGGCATCATCCATGCGTTCATCACTTGCTTCTTCCTCATTTTCACTGTCTGCTCCACTGCATAACATACATGTATTGTTAAGTATTTGATAAAATTTTATAATTGGCTAAGTGAGTTTTGAAGTAGAGAAAGACCTTGCGGCGGCGGCGGCGGTGATTATATCTTGAATTTCTTCCTTGGAAGGAGGTTCAACTACGGTGGGTTCCGCCTTCGAAGCACCTATCGGTATCCACGAAATAGCTGAAATCATTCTGAGACTCGAAATCAAACGAAAGAAGAAAGTGGTGTGTGTGTGTAGAATGGTGGTGGCAGCAGCTAGCCGCAGTAGCAGTAGGAGAACCCTTAATGGTCCAGTTCGGTGATGGCTTAACGGGCCTTAAAACAAACTCAACCCAGCCCAATAAAGGTCCAAATATTTGGAAGCCCAAATTGATTCGGCACGGAAAATTTCTTTTCTCTTTTCACTTTTGAGATAACTCTCAAAGTGGTCACTGAAGTTGCACTCGAATCTCATAATAGTCTCTGAACTTAATAGTTACTCTTATTCGTCCTTGAAATTGCACTCCAGGACTCAAATTCGTCGTTCCAGCACATTTCGTTCACCTGGCACTACCGGAAAACTGATCAGGACTCTTTCGTGACACGCTGGCTGGGTAACGGCTAATTGACGTGGATTAATAAATTTTTATGGTGCAATTTAGTCCCTAAATCAAAATTAAAAATTTTAATCCCAAAATTTAATTATTATTCTCTTCTCTATAATAGTAACCCCTCTATTTTCTTTTCTTCTCTTCTCTTCTCCATATGGATGTGAAAGAGACTACAAATTACAACTTCATTGAAAGCACGCATATGTTTTGTTAATTAAAAGTCACATATTATGTCTTTGTATTTAACATTTTATGCACTCATTTAACTCTAGTTTAATTAAAATGTTTTACAAAATTCAATTTTATATTTTTATATGATTTTACAAAAATCTATCTCTTGTATTTACGAAATTAAAATGTTACATAGTTATTATTATATATTACATTATATTTCCTTTTGAATCCTGTTCCAAAATAATCATGTATCATCCTAATTTAACTGTTATTCATATAGTATTAATATAAAGTGTTATATTATGGTATTTCAAATCATATGACATCTCCATTAAAATGGCGTGTCTAAGATTTTATTATAATTAAATAGGTATTTCAAATTAATTAAGGGTAATATTAGAGAAACAAAAAATAGTAAAAATTTACCTAATTTAATACTTATTATTTTAGTCTCTAATTAATAAAAAACTAATTAAGCAAAATAAATATAATTAACTAATTTAAGACACTAATTTGATCATATTAAAATATTAATCATATCATCTTTTTGTTTGCAAATGTCATGCTAACATTTTAACATTTTATATTAGTATTAGAGATGAGTTGAGATTCACAATTTATGAATTTAGGAATCAATTTAATCATTTTTTAAAGTCAACAAATTTGTATGAACCTTCACAATTTTAGAAACTAAACTTTGCATTATTTATTTAATTATATATATCACATAACTTTTTTTATGTTATAATTTTACCATCTTTTTTACAAAAAAAATGGGATAAAAGCGGTTAAACTTGTTCAAATAATGGTTGTTAAGAAGACTCTAGTTGTTGTTATTGTTATAAGATACTTCAACTAAAAATAAACAAAAAGAAAAATATTGTGAATTTGGGATATGAAGATCTATGCCTATAGAGAAAAGAGGGATTACTGTAGAGAAGGGAATGATGATTAAATTTGGGGATTAAAATTTTTAATTTTGATTTAGGAACCAAATTGCACCATAAAAAGTTTACTAATCCACGTCAGCTAGTCGTTACCTGGCCAGCGTGTCACAAAGGAGTCCATATCAGCTTTCCGGTGTTGCCAGGTGGACGGAATGTGCCGGAAGGACGAATCTGAGTCTCGAAGTGCAACTTCAGGGACGAATATGGGTAACTTTTAAGTCCAGGGACTACTATGAGACTCGAGTGCAACTTCAGGGACCACTTTGAGGCTTATCTTTTTCACTTTTCGTTCCCCGCTCCTTCCTCCCTCTTCCCTCTGTTGTTCAGTCTCAGTAGCTGCGACCTCTTCCGTTCTATTATTCTGAAAATCAGACTGGACTGGCCGGTTCAACCGAATTAACCGGAAACCGATCATTTGTCTGGTCTAGTTGACCTTCAGAACCATTTTATAAAAAACCGGTTTAAAAACCGGCTAAACCGGTAGTTAACCGGCAAACCGAGCAAACCGGCCAGGTTTTTTCAAGCCTCGATTCGCTGATCCAACAATCAAAATAGTGTCGTTTTGATTCTAGCAAGGTTCTGAAATCTGGTTCGAATTGGCCGGTCAAACCGGTTGAACCGTCAACCGATGACAAATGCGATTCGATTAGAAGCAAAAACCGCCCAATTCAAAAACCGATATTAGACCGCTGAACTGGCCGGGAATTGGTCAATCGAACCGAACCGTGAACCGGCCGGTTTTTGAAATGGGAAATGAAAATTAAAAAACGGTGCGTTGAACCCCAATGCCTAACATTTGCAAGCACCCCTCTCGGCCTCTCCTCTCCAGCACACAGAAGCAGAACGCAGAAGCAGAAGTGCACAACGCGAAGCAGCAGTGCAACAGTTGGAGCTTCTGGCGCAACTTCTGTCAGGCACCGCCGCCGCCGTGCAGTCCGTGAAGCTAACGTCAGTCACCTCTGTTGGCGGCTTCGTGCAGCCACTTTCCGTCGCGCAGTGAGCTCGAAAATCGGAACCACCGCCAGCGCCGCTTTCCGTCGCGCAGTGTCTTCCCGCCGGCACCAGGTCTGTTTCCCCCTTCCACGCATCAGCCACTGTCTTGCCTGTTGCCAGCCACTGTCCCCGCCAGCTCTGCATTTTTTCAGGCTTCCAGCTTCTAACCCTAGGTATAATTTTTGTTCTTTGTAATAATAATAGTTGAAGCATTGATTAATTGTTCTAAATCTTGCTGTTGAAGGCTTGAAGCATGATTAATTGTTGGGTGCTAATTGCTAAACCTTAATCCCTTCCTTAGCTTATTCTTACTATTGTTGTTCTTGTCCTCATCATTGTCTTTGCCACATACCTGAGACTTCCTCATCATTATTAATTATTGATCAATCAGATTAAATGTTAGTATTCCTCTCCACTCCCTTACTCATGGAAGAATTTTTCTTACTTTTCATAGTCCAATTTCGTTTCATGTTATTTTTACTAAATGCAGTAAGATGTATACTAACATCTTTCTTAAAATGTATGTTTGGTCGTTTGGATTACTTTAGATTGATTTATAGTTTAAAGTTTATTAATAAGCACAGAATGAGTTAATCATGAAAAACACACTTTCATGAGTTAATTATCTTCAATATCAGTATCACTCACATAAACCACTCATATAACATAGTTATCACACACGCTACAAAAACAGAGGAATAGAGTTTCTTTACTAAATAATTCAATTAATTTCATTCTTGGCATGCATAACAAGGCTTTTCATTTCATTGCAAGAGTGGTGGTACATCTTGATAAAGCTATAATGATGTAAGCATGAATAAATCACAAGCTTGATATCTAACACACTTTATTCCACAAACAGAAAATTCACATGACAAAAGAATAAAAAAAAGAAAGAAAACACATGAAGCTTTACATAGCCTCTGATCTCCTCTGGTTGTTCTATTAGGCATATCCATAAACAAGTCTCGCAAGCCACAAGGGTTTAGATAAGTAAGGGATTAATTTATATATAGAGGTATTAGAAAGAAGCTTGATTTGGAGGCAATTAATTAATAATGACTAGCGATGATGTATTACATGATGATAATAATGATGGTGGTGGGTTTGCTTACAATACAGGAAATGAAGAGTAGTAAGATCAAAGGGGGTTAGTTGATAAGTCTAGTACTAATAATAAACAGTTTTGAGAAGGACCTCAGAGATAATAGATACTTTCATCTCTTTTTTTCCTTTGCCCACAAGTTGTATGTTGTTGCTGGTAGAGTATGAGTAGTCGTATTTGCACAATAAAAATTAAATCTAATTGTATATTTATAGATGATATTAATGGTGATTTAGATGAAAGTGGTGGTGGTGGTAGTAGTACATGTTATGCTGCACCACTTAATTTTTCTGGTTCAAGTATTTGATGATATCAACGAAGCAAATCTGCAGCAAGTTATGGCGGATTTTGATGATTGAGGATAAACTTGGATGTTGGCATTTTATGTTTGGTTGGTTATTTTTGTTATTTGACTTTTAAGTTTGTATTTGAATGAGATTATAACATTATGGTTTATGTAGTATTTTTAATTTGGATGATATTTTAAAGTTTATATTAGACTATAATTATATTTTAGTGTGTTTATTTATATTTTATTTATTATTTTATTATAAACGTTCTGCAAAAAACTGGTTTAAAAAACCGGCTAAACTGGTGGTTAACTGGCAAACTGAGCGAACCGGCTGGGTTTTTTCAAGCCCCGATTCGCTGATCCAACAATCAAAACAGCGTCGTTTTGATTCCAGAGAAACACGAGTTCAGTGCTGAATGACACCCCCTCCCCTTTCTCTCTCACAAACACAGCCTCACCAACCCTAGATTCTCCTAAACCCTATCAGAGCCACCATCACCATCTCCCCTTTCTTGCATTCTGCTCTTTTCCTCGCGTCGCCAGAAGCTAAGGTCGGTTCGGGGCTGTTGTTGGCGTTGCCGTTTCCCTGTCCGAACTCTCTCTGTCGCTGCTTTTCTGCTCCTTCACCGTTGGTCGTCACCGCTTCTCTGCTCCTCGCCGTGAGTCGTCGCTACTTGTCCCCTCGTTGCCGTGCGTCGTTTCTGCTTATCCCATCCTCGCCATTTTTGGCTGTGGCCCCTTCTCTACTTCCTGCCAATCTTGTCGTCGCTGCTTCTCTGCTCCACACCGTGTCTCACCGTCATTGCTTCCCTATTTCACGTTACTGAAGTTCCGAATTCGAATTTCTCTGTCTCTCTGCTCTCTGGCTCTATGCTGTCTTTTCCTCCCCTTTGCTGCCAATCCAGATAACGTAAAAACCTCCCCTTTATCCTCTTCAATAATGTTCAATTTGTT
Organism: Arachis ipaensis; assembly: GCF_000816755.2. Lineage (NCBI taxonomy): Eukaryota > Viridiplantae > Streptophyta > Magnoliopsida > Fabales > Fabaceae > Arachis > Arachis ipaensis. The sequence continues at coordinate 635,947 of NC_029791.2, read as the reverse complement.
GTAATTGTATTATATTGTTTTCTTCTTCGTTTTGTTCTGAATATACATATGATGTATTATTGATGTTTCTGCTGAGTTTTGAGATATTAATTTTCTTAAGTTTTATTTGAATTCAGTCAGTTGATGTTGAATTAATTCTGCTGAGATGGAGTTATAAATTAAATTTGTTTTAAGTTTAATTTATTAATTATGCTGAGAATGATTTTTGCTGAGATTGATATGAATTAATTCTGCTGAGATTGAGTTATAAATCCAATCTGTTTTACTTGTTATTTTGCTGTTATTGATTCAAAAGAGAAACATGGCTACAATTCTGCATTGGATTTACTATATGCCTTCAAAATAAGGGTTGGGTGAAGTTCAGACAAGGAGATGGTTTACTCATAGGAAAAGAGAATGAAGTTAAGAAGCAAAGAACAAAAAGATTACCTAATTTATGAAAATGGAAAATTCAGGAATGGAAACCTAATTTATAAAGGTTATTTATGCTTCTTTATTGTGTTTTTGTCTTGTTTAGTTAATTTAATTGTTCAGTTTTTTTTGTGTTCTGGGCTTCTTACTGTGCTGTGGAATTGCTTCTTCCAGCTCAAATTGTAGACTATACTGATTTCTTTTCCACCTTACACCATACTAAAATTTGTGGCCTCAAATTTTGCTTGCCTATTATATCTGAAAATGATATTGTTTGACCAAGTTTAGAAGTCCTATTGCTAATATGTTATATATACATGAAGATTAAGAAACTGATATTGTTTAATTCATACAATGCTTTAATTATTCTGCACCCTATCTCACAATATATGTCACTTTGAATTTTTAATAATTTTAGGTTATATTTAATTAAACCGGTTCAACCACGGTTCGACTTCGGTTGAACCGTTGAATCATTAAACCAGTTACTTGACCGGTTCATTGACCGGTCCGGTTCTCGCAACCTTGATTATTCATGTGAGTATCTTTTTACTCATTCAGCTTCCAGTTTCCAACCGCTGTTACTTCATATTTAGTTACTCTGCAATTTTACTGCCAACTATTTTCTTTTTGCCCTCTTAAATTGATGTTGCGTTACTTCACTGTGCTGCGATTCAGCTCAATGTCTTTGTAAATCTGGTTTTATTGTTCGTTTCTTTCTTTCTTTATTTTTATTTCCTTCTATTTCTACCACTGTTAATATATAATTGTGTAAGAATTATTTATTCATGGGATTCGTTTGATAAAGATCAGGTGCTTTGTTGTGTAGTTTTACAAATTTAATTTTTATAGTACAAACCTTATATAATCCCTGTTTTGTTAGTATTATTAGTTTGATATGCACCATACTTTATATGTATTGTAGGGATGTCTTTTTTTTTTTTCTTTTACTTTTACTTTTCTGTCCTAGAGATTGTTTTGTAGGTGCTTTCTTTTGCAATTCCAATCTGATATGCTTTTTGTATATCAGGGAATTGTGTTGGATTTGTAATTTTTGAAGAGCAACATGTCACTTTGAACAGGCCGTGTGATGGAATTTGATGCAGGAAGCTTCTTTGATGTGTGCACTGTGCATAACTGCAAAAAAAGAAGGGCTTTAAAAGGCTTAATTACTCCACTGAATGAGAGCATGAGAGAAACGGAAGCTTCCTTGCCAATCTTGCACTCCCCTGGATACTATACCAAACCATCTCTGGAGGAGTTAGTGGCCCAGGAACTCCTTGACCCCGGTTATTGTACCCGAGTTCCTAATTTCACTGTTGGGAGGCTTGGTTATGGATCTGTCAGGTTTCTTGAGAAAACAGATGTCAGGGGGTTGGATCTAGATCAAATTGTGAAGTTTTATAAACATGAGATAGTTGTATACAGCGACGAAAATGATAAACCTGCAGTTGGTCAAGGCCTTAACAAGGCAGCTGAAGTAGTTTTAGTTCTAGATACTGAACTACTGAAGTCTAAAGACAGGAAAGATGATTTTCTTGTGAAAAAAGTAAAACAAAGTACTGAGAGGCAAGGAGCAAGATTTATTTCGTTCGACCTAACAACTGGTGAATGGAAATTCTTGGTAGATCACTTCAGTAGATTTGGGTTTGGCGAAGATGACGAGGAAGACATTGTCATGGATGATGCTGATGGTGAGATGTATGATGATGATAAAGAACCTTCCACAAATATGAACGGGATTGAACTTTCTCACTCTCTTCCAGCTCATCTAAGGCTTGACCCTGTTAAAATGAGAGAAATGAGATTATTGATGTTCCCACATGAAGAAGAGCCTGAGGAATTGAGTCATAAAGCATCCATCAGTAAGGAATATGCAAGGCCTTTGCAAAATTCTGCTCAGGCAATGCCCCATAGATCCACTCCACCAATTGCAAGGAAAACTCCATTTCCTTTACTTGAATATAAACATGGGAGTTTTGATGCAAATTCTCCTGGGTCTATTTTGATGGTTCAGCAACATAAGGGAATGCCTCTGAAGACAATAAAAGCGGAAGGTTTTAAGTTAGACCTCAAGCATGAAACTCCAGTGTCAACAAACTATGCTTGCAATATTGTAGATGCAGGTCTATTTATGGGGAAGTCATTCCGAGTTGGATGGGGACCTAATGGCATTCTTGTACATTCTGGTGCACCTATAGGAAGTGGTAGTGAATACAAGGTATTATCATCTGTTGTCAGTTTGGAGAAAGTTGCTTTTGACAATTTTGTTAGGGATGAAAATAACAAAGTGAGTGAGGAACTTGTTGAATCTGCCTTGATATCTCCATTAAATTTTCACAAAGAAATAAACCATGTGAAGGAAGAGGTTAGAATTGGTCCTTGCAAATTGAAACTTCTAAAGCTTGAAGCGAATTGTTCAATGTTGTCAGATATTTCACATGGCTACTGTGATATTATTGAGAGGCAATTGACTGTACCAGGGTTGTCTTCCACTACACGTTTGGGTTTAACACATCAAGTAATGACCTGGGAATTAATTAGAGTTCTTTTCTTCGATAGAAAACAAAAAGGTCAAGTAGAATCTTTGGGTGCTGACAATGAGGAAGATATGATGCAGGATATGAAGGAAGTTTATCAAGATGTTGACCAAGAAGCACTCCCACTTATGAGGAGGGCAGAGTTCAGTTATTGGTTGCGAGAGAGTGTTTCTTATCATGTTCAAAACCAAATAAGCTCTCTAAATGACTCTGATTATCTACAACATGTTTTTGTATTCCTCACTGGGCGGCAACTAGATGAAGCAGTGCAACTGGCAGCTTCCAAAGGAGATGTGAGGCTGGCTTGTTTGTTAAGTCAGGCGGGTGGTTCTACTGTGAATCGCTCTGACATTTCAAAGCAACTTGATATTTGGAGAAAGAAAGGTCTGGATTTTAGTTTCATTGAAAACGACAGAGTGAGGCTATATGAATTGCTTGCAGGAAATATTCATGATGCATTGCACGAGGTCGATATTGATTGGAGGAGGTTCTTAGGTTTATTGATGTGGTACAAACTGCCGCCTGACACATCATTGCCCATTGCTTTTCAGACATATAAGCATTTTCTTGATGAGGGAAGGGCTCCATATCCTGTTCCACTTTTTATTGATGAAGGACCATCAGAAGAGGCTATCAGCTGGAATGCAGATAAACACTTTGACATTTCATTCTATCTTATGCTTCTTCATTCTAGTGAAGAGAGAGAATTTAGCTTTTTGAAGGCTATGTTTAGTGCATTCTCTTCAACCCCTGATCCACTTGATTATCACATGATATGGCATCAACGAGCAGTCTTGGAAGCAGTGGGTGTTATCAAATCTAATGATCTTCATGTTCTAGACATGGGGTTCGTGTCTCAGCTTTTGAGCCTAGGGAAATGCCATTGGGCCATATATGTGGTCCTTCATTTACCCTTTCGAGAAGACTGTCAATTTCTTCATGTGAATTTGATTCGGGAGATATTGTTCCAGTACTGCGAAATTTGGAGTTCAGATGAATCTCAGCAACAGTTCATTGAGGATTTAGGCATTCCTTCAGAATGGATTCATGAGGCTCTGGTATGCATCATATGTCCTTCCTTATTTTATTTATTTATGAAGGAGTGTCCACAATGTGCATAATTTGTTTGAGTACCCTTTCAACCCTATCTTTCTCTTACAATCATCTTCTGGTACAGATGCTTTTACTTGTTGAGTTTCAAATTAATGATATTGACAGAAAAACCACGTGCACTTACAACACACCCACTCTTTAGACATACATAGAGGCGCTCATTATAGCCATCTTTTGTGTAAAACTGCATTAATTTGTTTTCTTGATCTTCCTGGCTGGTCATTGAATTCAATAATGCTTGAAGAATTTTGAAAGCTCTGGTGAATGATATTTTAGTAATACAAGCTCTTTGTTGTGATGCAGGCAATTTACTATAATTATAATGGTGATCTGCCAAAAGCTCTTGAGCACTTTCTTCAGTGTGCAAATTGGCAGAAAGCTCATACCATTTTCGTAACATCAGTTGCTCATAGTTTATTCTTGCAAGGTAATTCTTGTATACGCCTGTTACTTGAAAAAAATACTGATTAATTCTTATAAAAGACCTGTGCATTGTCACCTATAATTTTGGTGTGCTATTGTTTTGACCCATTATATTGTTTTGCATAGCTGAAAATTGCGAGAATTTTTCTCCTTAAATCCAAGCAAGTGCATCATCATAAGTAACTACTTTGATATCTTGTGCTTTTTAATTATCATTCATGTACACATTGATTATTCTAGAAGTGCAAATTTACCACACCATAGGATGGTATTTGGGGTACATACAATTAGGAGTTGTGAAAGTATGATTTGTTAAGTTTACAGTCAAATAAAAATAAAGGTGTGTCCTTAGCTTGAGCCTTCCTATTTCCTTTTATTTTTATGTTCTCAAAATCATAAACTTTCCTTTTTCAGGATTCTCTTCAAAGTAAAAATGCTGCCTGTCAGGAATTTGTCAGTCAGCTTAATGCATCATTGGCTGTTTGGGACCGCAAATTACCTGTTGATGCAAGGTATACGTTGCCCTCCAACTGCTTTTTGACCTATTTTAAGGTTGCATTATAGCTCGAATGCTGATCTTGTGGGTTGGTCAAAATACATGTATAGAGCCCTTTTCTCTTTGGAGATGCACTATTTTTGTGAAGAGGACCCGAAAAACATGATAAAGAATAAGGGAATATAGTAATTGATAAAATAATTTACATTTTAATTTAATAATTGGTATTTTGGCTTTTTGTTTTTGTAATATCTTCGTATACACACAACTTTAGTTCAGTAAATTCAGGACCGGTATCTTTTGCCATGTATATGCATGTTTTGAGCTATGCTGTGAGAAAGGTCATCTGTTCAATTGTTGTATCGATGCTTACTACTTTCTGTTGCAGATTGGTGTATTCAAAAATGGGGGGTGAGATATGTGATTTGCTGCTATCTGCTGTGGGCGAGGGTGCTAGCCGAGATGAACAGTTTAGCTGCTTTGACACTGCTTTCAGTGCACCGGTTCCAGAAGATGTTCGCTCTGGTCACTTGCAGGACGCAGTGTATCTGTTTACCAGCTTTCTCTCTGAGATTGCTACTTAATTCCAGAAGATATGTGATTTGCCTATTGCTTGTGATTTTTGAAATCAGAAAAGAAATGCGTGTTACAGGGGAGGGATTTTGATCTGCAATTGAGCCATGACCATGAATTTTGTGCCTTTTTGTGTTAATTGGTCTTGCAGGATTATGAAATGATGCTAAATGTGATTATAATATCATATTCATCCATTTTTTTTGGGAGCCCGTAGCTGTAACTTCCAAATTTCATTTTGCATGTGCTAGATCGTAGAATTATTGAACTTTATCAGAAGTGGGAACGTGTTACAAATAAAAATACTTTTTTTTTCTTAAACCTTACAAGGATATAGATTGTCGATAAATTTACGACATAATAACCTTCTATTTCTAAAATTATTTGAGTTCTTTAATTCTATATTAACACAAAAAATACGCTGGAACTGTGGTATGTAAAGGCAGAAATCACAGATACTTTGGGAGATTAGTCGTCCCTCTATTAAACATATAAAGGCTTTTCACAAGGACTATCCAAATAAGTCATTAACATGGAACTCAAAAAGAAATATATAAACTACTAATTTTCTCCATCCCATAGATGATCTATGACATCGAATCCTGCAGGGCCGTTCTTCACCTTGCGCTCCTGCTGGATTTGCCTAATCTTTTGGTAATCATCATTTGTAAGTGAAAAATCAAATATGTCTAAATTTTGTTTTATTCTTTCTTTATTGTAACTCTTCACCACAACAGTCACACCTTGCTCGTATAACCATCTTAGACTTACCTATAACCAATTCAAAAAGGATTATTAGTGCTTTAACGGAGAGTTAGAGAAATAATAATAATAATAATAATAATAATAATAATAATAAAGGACCTAATGCAATTATACCTGAGCCACAGTTTTTGCATGAGTTTGTGCAATGTTGTTGAGCAATTCACTGTCCATAACATCATTACTACCCCAACGGGTTCCTTGGGCTCCCAAAGGAGAATATGCAGTTATAATTATACCCTTGGCTTTGCAGTATTCTGTTAGATTCTTTTGTTGCCAGGAAGCATTCATCTCAACCTGTTTGTGTTTGTGGTGATGCCATTAATTAGTAGTGATCTAACATAAACACATGACTAAAATCATTAAGAGAGTGTAGTACTTGATTAACAGAAGGAGGAATTGTTGCAAAAGAGAGGAGATCTTCAAGTTTCTTGGTAGAAAAGTTGCTGACTCCAATTGATTTTGTAAGACCCATGTTCTGACATTCTTCCATTGAAGTCCATACACCCTTTAAGTCAAATGGTACCAAATCCTCTTCTTCAAAAGGAACTTTCCATATTCCAGGCTTGGCACTCATGGGCCAGTGGACCAAGTACAGATCTAAGTAATCTAATCTAAGAGTCCTGCATGCATCAACCAGTAATGTATATATAAGTAGAAATTAAATACTTGTGAATTTTAAGCAATAAAGAGTTGCATACTCAAGTGATTTTTGTAGAGCAGGAAGAACAAGGTGGGGATGGTTATCAGGTAACCATAACTTGGAAGTGATAAAAAGCTCATCTCTTGAGCCAATTAGACCAAGTTTAAGGGCTTCAGCGATGGCTTCTCCCACAGCCTGCTCAGACTCATAAAGAGAAGCAGTGTCAAAGTGCCTGTAACCGACCTTGATGGCCTCTATCACCGCCTGTTTGATGGCTTCGCCGTCGTTGGATTCGGCCGCAGTTCCTAGGCCTATCACGGGCATGCTGAATGATGATTGCAGAACAACATTTGGGACCGCTACTTTTGTTGTTGAGGACATGCTTCTTCTTCTTGCCTTGCTCTCTCTCAACTTACAATTCCTTTGTTTTTGTGTTTCATCAGCTCTGTCTGGTGACAATTTTTACCAATTTTTAATTGGTTGGTGATGATTCATTCATCTTATCCAAGAAGTTTGAAATTAAGCTTGTGAGCTTTCATGCATCAACTCTTTGGCATTATTCCACGCTTTGATTCTTAATATGTGATAGTTATCTATCCTTTAAATTATTCTCTTCTTTTTTTAACTAAAGTTGATAGCGGTGATCAGAATAATTTAAATGTGTAATTACCAGAATGGGCTTATCTAAAATATATAAAGTTGAGAATTATTGAACTTTATAAAAACAGGCTAATTTTTTTTATATTGATTAAATATATGTGTAATACATTGTTATTGAAAAATTAGGTGTTTTTTTATATAGTGTTTTTTTTTTATTGGTAATCGGAGGATCCAATTTGTTTAAAGAAAAAAATAAACTACAAATCGGAGGGTCCGATTTGTATTTTTTATTTTTTTTATTTTTAAAAATAAAAATCGGACGGTCCGATTTTAACATTAAAAATTTTTTTATTTTCGAAAACACAAATTGGACCGTCCGATTTATGATTATTTGTTTAAAAAATAAAACAAATTGGAGCCTCCGATTTGTCTTATCCATAATAAAGTAAAGCACTTCTCTTCTCACATCATTTTGAGATACACTCTTTTCTATCACACGAAAAAGAATTCGCGATAAAAACATACGCTAAGGGACAAATTTAAGGTAACAGAACGCACTATATATTTGAGTAATTGACCCTCAATGCAAAGGCAAAAGCAGATAAAATCATCAAAATAATTATTTCAATTTCAGTTATTTAATCTCACAAGTACAACAAAAACTAATAAAGCATCATCCCCAAACTAGTACAAGCCTTTGAAATTGGATGAGATGGTAGATTTATTGTAACAATAAAAATACCGAAACTTAAAGAAAATTAAAAGACATCAAAGACAAACTAAAACAAGATGCCTTCTTGTGAATAAATATCTAATTTTCTCCATCAAATAGGTCAGCAACAACAAAGGTAGTTGGATTGTTAACTGACTTGCGCGTCTGTTTGATTTGATTAATCTTTTGATAGTCATCATTTGTAAGTGAAAAATCAAATATTTCTAAGTTTTCTTTCATTCTCTCCTTGTTGTAGCTCTTCACAGCAAAGGTCACGCCCTGCTCGTACAACCATCTAAGACTCACCTATAACAAATTCAAAAGAATTACATAATTAATGGAGCGTTATATGTAGAATTGATTCATAGCTTGGATTTTTTATTCTACCTGAGCAACAGTTTTTCCATGAGCTTGTGCCACCTCTTTAAGCAATTCACTATCCATAACATCGTTACTGCCCCAAGAGGTTCCTTTGGCTCCCAAAGGAGAATATGCAGTTACAATTATACTCTTGGCTTTGCAATATTCTGTTAGATTCTTTTGTTGCCAAGAAGCATTCATCTCAACCTGTTGTGTATAGTGATCCAACATATGTTAATATAAATATAAATACATATAAATTAAAAATTTTATGGAGAAAATATATACTTGGTTAACTGCAGGAGGAATTGTAGCGAAAGAAAGGAGATGTTCAAGTTTGTTGATAGAAAAATTGCTGACTCCAATTGATTTTGCAAGACCTAATTTGTGACATTGTTCCAGTGAAGTCCAGACTCCCTTTAAGTCAAATGGCACCAAGTCATTTTCGTCATCATAAGAGGCTTTAAATAATCCGGGCTTGGCACTCATTGGCCAATGAATCAAGTAGAGATCTAAGTATTCTAATCCAAGATTCCTGCATATGAATTACAACAAGTCCATAAGTTATTCATTCGTATTATTGAACTTAATTAAAGTAATTAAGTAGGTCTTACTGAAGTGATTTGCGTAGAGCAGGAAGAACAAGATCGGGATGGTTATCAGATAACCATAGCTTGGAAGTGATGAAAAGTTCATCCCTGGAGCTTATGAGACCAAGTTTAAGAGCTTCAGCAATGGCTTCTCCCAGAGCCTGTTCGGAGCCATATATAGAAGCAGTGTCGAAGTGCCTGTAACCGAGCTTGATGGCCTCAATCACTGCCTGTTTGTGGACGTCGCCGTCATCGGTTTCGAAGGCGGCAGTTCCAAAGCCTATGACCGGCATGCTGAAGGATGATTGCAGGACAACATTTGGGATCGCTACTTGCGTTGTTGAAGACATTTCGAATATGAAGATCGGAATTAATTAATTAATAATAATAATTAGTTTGTTGATGATATATGGTGCTTGTAAATAAGTATTAATCATATATATATGGTGCAAGATCTAGAATACGTCTCTGCTTGCATCATCATTTGACAAGTTTAATAATTTGATATAGTGGTCATGGATGGTCATAGCTCTTTGGCTTTAAGAAAAAGTGTCAATTTAAATTGAATATTGTCCAACCGCCTCTGTTGACTCGCTGCAGGGCTAAAAGATAATTATATCATTACGGTTGGAATTTAGAAGTGACTCAAATAAGTTGCTCAATTTCTCAAAATAAGTTGAGCTCATATTTGAATTTCAATTTGAATTCATATGTTAAATTAGTTAAATTTGAGATTGAATAAGTTCATTTTATTATATAATTATATTATATTAATACACATATTATATATTTTGTACTTTTAATTTTTAATAATATATAATTTTAAATTATAAATTATATCATGAATAGAGTACTAAAACTCAATTTTCATGAGATAATTTTGAATTTAACCTGATTTAACTCATTTTCACTGACTTCCTAACAAGTTTTGTTCATACCTTTGTCAAGGATACGAGCTTGAGAGATCGGAAAAGTTAGAGATTCTAATTCCTAACTTCAAAAATGCTAGAATTAAGTCGTGACAATAATTTGTAAGACACTCCAAAGTTTAAGTTAGCAATGTATTAAATAATATGGTTTTTTTGTCATGGCTTACCTGTTAAATTTCCTTTTCTTTGATTGTAGTTTACACTTTACAGGGCAGAATTTTGATCTGCAATTGAGCCATGAACATGAATTTTGTGCCTTTTTCTTTCTTTTTAAGTGGTCTTGCAGGATTGTGAAATGATGCTAAATGTGATTAATTATAAAATTAAAATCATATTCACCCAAACTTCTTAAAATTTTTATCTTTCAATCCAAATTAATTTTGAATTCATCGTAATAAAATTGTAATCCTTTTTAAAAGTTCATGTCTTTTTTTAATTTAAACCAAAATTAAAGCGATAGTTATCTATCTTTTAAATTATTCTCTCTTTGAAAAAAGCTAAAGTGGTAGTTTTCTATTTTTTTTTTTACTTCTGTTTTTTTTCTCGGGAAAAAAAACACCTAAACGATAAATGTATAATAGTATTTGGATAGTATAGTGATCAAAACTAATTTTTAACGTATAATTACAAAAAAATGATAATATTTGGATAGTGGTGATTAAAAATAATTTAAATGTGTAATTACCAGACTGAATTTACTTAAAATATATAAAGTTAAGAAAACTTTATAAAAACATACGTTAAGGGACAGAAATTTAAGGTGTTATAATGTGTGAGAATCGAATGCAATCTGTTAAGGGACAGAAATTTAATGTGTGAGAATCGAGTGGGTTTGGCACTTTCAATGGAGGAGGGAATTCTGTCAATGAAAGACTGATATTTTAGATCAGCTGCTTCACATCTTGCAATCTGTTAGATTAGTTGCAGATGTATAAGACAGAGTGGTGTGAAAATTTGGTAAGGAAGGAGTTTATTTTATTAACTCATTTGTGCAGATTTTGCAAGAAGAGACCATGAATGAGAAGCTTGTGAGCTATACTTTCACGAAGAAAATTTAGAAAGGTCTAGTCCCATCGCGGGTTGAGTTGTTCGTTTGGTTTGTATTGATAGGCAGGGTCAACACAAAGGATCGGCTAAGTAGACTGAGAATCCTACAGCAGAATGATAATGTGTGCGTGTTGTGTAAAAAAGGTGTTGAAAACATACAACACTTATTTGTTACGTGTGAGCACTTGGCAGGTGTGGTGTGCATGGATATCGGCGTTTGGACAAGAGTGGACTGCTCCCGGTACTTTGAAAGACTACTTTGAGAGTTGGCGAGCTATGCCGATGAAAAGTGAGCAGCGCAAGTTTTGGCTAGTTGGGTTCTTCTCAGTAATATGGATTATTTGGTTACGACGGAATGAAGTCATATTTCAGAGCAAGACAACAGAAGTTGTAGAGTGTGTGGATCAATCGTTTTCATGTGCTACAGAGTGGTATAGAAAATAACTCATATGGTCGATGGCTATGCCGGAGATAACATAAGAGTTATTTATCTTTTATGATTTGTGTCTTTTGTTCCACTATGAGTGTTGAGCTCTTTTTTTTTAAAAAAAAAAACTTATGTTGAATTCACAACAGAACGCACTAATTGATAAACATACATTTGACCCTCATTGCAAAGGCAAAAGCAGATAAAATCATCAAAATAATTATTTCAATTTCAGTTATTTAATTTTACTAGTACAACAAAAACTAATAAAGCACCATGCATCCCAAAACTAGTACAAGTCTTTGAAACTGGATGAGAAGGTGGATTTATTGTAGCAATAAAAATGCTGAAACTTAAACTAAAGTACGAATGATTTGTTGTGAATACATATCTAATTTTCTCCATCAAATAGGTCAACTATAACAAGTGTAGTTGGACCATTACTTCCTTTCCGCGTCTGTTTGATTTGATTAATCTTTTGATAGTCATCATTGGTAAGTGAAAAATCAAATATTTCTAAGTTTTCTTTCATTCTCTCTTTATTATAGCTCTTCACCGCAAAAGTTACATCCTGTTCGTACAACCACCTAAGGCTCACCTGTAACAAATTCAAAAGAATTACATTAGTTAACTGAGTTCTTTAATAAAATGATTAATGGAGAGTTATATGTAGTGATGCCAAACAAATAAACAAGCTTAGAACTAGAATAATTGATGCATATCTTTGTTTATTTTTTTTTACCTGAGCAACAGTTTTCCCATGAGCTTGTGCAACGTCCTTGAGCAATTCACTACCCATAACATCGTTACTATCCCAAAAGGTTCCTCTTGCTCCCAAAGGAGAATATGCAGTTACAATTATACCCTTGGATTTGCAGTATTCTGTTAGATTCTTTTGTTGCCAGGAAGCATTCATCCCAACCTGTTGTTTTGTTTGTGGTGTTTCCAATTATAAGTAGTGATCCAACATTTATGAATATAAACACATAAATAAAAATTTTTATGGAGAATATATTATGTACTTGATTAACCGCAGGAGGAATTGTAGCAAAAGAAAGGACGTGTTGAAGTTTTTTGATAGAAAAGTTGCTGACTCCAATTGATTTTGCAAGACCCAATTTGTGACATTGTTCCATTGAAGTCCAGACCCCTTTTAAGTCAAATGGCACCAAGTCATTTTCGTCATCATAAGAGGCTTTAAATAATCCGGGCTTGGCACTCAATGGCCAATGAATCAAGTAGAGATCTAAGTATTCTAATCCAAGATTCCTGCATATGAATTATCAGAAGTCCATAAGTTATTCATTCGTATTATTGAACTTAATTAAAGTAAAAATAAATGACCATCTGTACCCAGAAAAGATGAAAACGCTAACATATATATCTATATTAGATCGAAACTAAATTTGTACCTATGCAAGATGCCAAGATGCCCTTCGTGTGACAAAAGTATCCTGTCTTTGGAGGGTTGGAGTGTCATATAGGATATTTTTGTCACACGAAGGACATCTTGCATGGGTATAAGTTTAGTTTTAATCTAGTGTGGATACGTATGTCAGCATTTTCATTTTTCATGGATACAAATGGTCATTTATTCATTAAAGTAATTATGTAGGTCTTACTGAAGTGATTTGCGTAGAGCAGGAAGAACAAGATCGGGATGGTTATCAGATAACCATAGCTTGGAAGTGATGAAAAGTTCATCCCTGGAGCTTATGAGACCAAGTTTAAGAGCTTCAGCAATGGCTTCTCCCAGAGCCTGTTCGGAGCCATATATAGAAGCAGTGTCGAAGTGCCTGTAACCGAGCTTGATGGCCTCAATCACTGCCTGTTTGTGGACGTCGCCGTCATCGGTTAAGGCAGCAGTTCCAAAGCCTATGACCGGCATGCTGAAGGATGATTGCAGGACAATATTTGGGATCGCTACTTGCTTTGTTGAAGACATTTGGAATATGAAGATGGGAATTAATTAATGGATGCTAAGTTATGAGTATATGGAATAATAATCAATTTCTTGATGATATATGGTGCAATGTACATGTATCCCTCTTTATATATATGGTGCAAGATCTAGATATACGTCTCTGCTTGCATCACCATTCCAAGGAAAATCCAATCCAATAATAATAAGAGAAACGTTGATTTAAATAGAATCAAGTTTATTCCATTCTCCAGCCGTCTCTGTTGTTGACTCACTGCAAGGCTTAATGTTGATGATACAATTACTGTTGGAATTTCCAAGTAACTCAAATCAGTTTCAACTTCGTTTTTATTAAAAAACTTAAAAAACATATTTTGTTTATGAAACCACGGTATAAAACTATCGAATCCGATACCTGATCTTTCAATATTTTTACTAAAATAAACTATAAAGTGAAGAGAGAGAAATTACAAGTCTAAATAGCACTACTGAATAATAACAAAATGGAGATAAACATGTTTTCATTAAAATTTTACTATAAGGAAGAACAAACACACTACAAATAATCTTTTAAAATAATAATAAAAACACTAAAGAAATGAGCTAGAATAACACCAGACGGGAGGACACGTGAACTTTTCTTCGTCTAATAGTGTTTGACAACTTCCATCGTCCAAGTTGAAGATGCCAATATCTTGATATTCGGCACAGTCCAGCGATTTCAATTCTATTAGGTTATCTGTAAAGTAGATTTGATTTCCTTTGGTTTGAAGACTTGCAGGCAGCATTTGAACAGAAGAGTTGAGTCCAATCATCAGTGCGTAATTTTTCAAACTATCTAGTCTGGACCATTCTTTTGCATTCTTCTTTAATTCATAGATATCAAATTTGTAAGTCCAGTGACTTCCAGGCATAAAATGTCTCGCCAACATCAATAAACTTCCGTTAGCACACCCAACCAAATATTTAAGCTGGTAAGGACCCAGCGCAGCATCAGAGGGAGGTTTGGCTTCATGAATACCACCTACAGGCCCTGATTTTGTGTTTGTATCAAATTCGTATAGCTGGCCACCTTCGTCTACTGCATATATCTTCTCTCCAAAAAATATGACATCATGAAACGATATGACATCATGAAACGACGGTTTTCTAGTTAAAAGATCTAACCATCTCTTATCATTTGGTTTGTAAAAGGCTAATGTACAACGAGGTCCATATATGGCCACTGCCAAAAAATCTTCATTGTCATTGCTAGGACATGAATTTATAATAACCTTCCAAACCTGGCCACTATTTATGAAACTACTCGATATCCGCAAATTATCCCCATTGTCATCATCCCAATCCCAAACAGTATATTCAAAGCCATAATTGTTAGGATTGTAGTCAACTATATCCGGAAAAGTTGATATTGGAGGAAGATCTAAACGGACCTTTGTAAATGCATTTAACATATACATCGAACCTTGGTATATATCTAGGACGATCAACCATCCACCAAAAGAACCACGGATCAATTTGTTCTGCATCTCTGGTAGCTTGAGATGGTGGATCTCGTCTTCATCAAGAGACTGAATATCAAGCGGTACTTCACCAGCAATAGGTAAGTTCATGAGATGGTAGATCTCCTCGTCTTCATAAATATGAGTACTGGAAGATTCTTCAGGTACCAGCAGCCACAAAATCTTGCTGGAGATCTCTGGAAGTTTCAAGCTCCATTGCTTGCAAACTAAACGAAGTTGGATGAAATCATCGTACGAATAGAAGTGCTCTACAATTTCCTTCAAGATGTCATCATGAATGTTTGCCCATCCATCAATGTCGTCACCCATATCTCAGACTCGAGCTATGTTATTCCCAGATGAGACGCAAACTGCAGAAGCCAGGATTTGTTTGAAGTTCGCTGTGTTTGGTACGTATATATAGGATTTGTTTGAGCCTCTTAAAAAATATTAATTTTTTTTTTAAAGGATCTTTAAAAAAATATTTTATATTTAGAATTTGGGTAAATTTTTAAGAAAAGATCTTTTTTTGAGTTATCTTTTTTTAAAAGATTTTATGAAAAAGTAAAAGTAATTTTATATTTGGATATTTAATGCAAAAAAATCTTTTTATCTATCAATTATGTTTGAGTATAACAATATAAAAGTACTCTTTTGTTTATTTATTATATGAAAAACATATTTTTTTAAGGAAAAAAAATCTTTTAAAAAAAGATGTAAATTACAGCTTCTCAAAAAAGATTTTTTTTTTATTTTTCTAATATTTTTATTTTTACTATTAGAAATTTGCAAAAACACCAAAAAATAAAATTTACTTTTATTATTAAAATTTTGTTAAGCACACTAATTTTTTTTCTAATAATTGAATAATACCTAAACAAATTCAGTGTGTCTTGTTTGTTGCATATCTCTGTCTATTTATTTTGGGTAGATTTTATCCCGTCTTATTTAATTTTAAATTTCAAATTTTGTTGAAAAATTAAAATTAAATTGAGGAAGATATATAACTAGTTTTTCTTGGGGACGCTATCAAATATGAGTTTGGAATCTATCTATTTAATACAGTAATAGTGTGATACCTCACATGATCATATTGGAAATTTGGGATCTGTATCATTAATAATTTATTGTTCAAAACTTTTATTTAACTTTTTAGAGGAAAAATCTAATTTACTAATCTTTCTGTTTCTTCCTTTATTAACTTCTCTTGCAATGAAGTGCAATTCCTTCTTATTTCCGAAATAATTGAATTCAGTTCTTCTTCCTTGATTTAGTGTTAATCCACGTTGATGGTTACCCAAACAACAAAGAATCTTGGTTCCATCTTTGGTCTCAAACTCAAATAATTAACCGAAACAAGCATTGATGCCAACACATAACATACCAACTCAAGGAGCTTAAACAACATCTTAACTAACCTTATAATTGAATCTGTCTTTCCTTTTGGACTTTTCATTTAGCAAGGCTTCAATATCCTCTCTAGTGAACTCTATAACACCATAATCCGACCCAGCATTGCTAGGTGGATAGGGCCATATTGTTGATCATTTCCACCATTTACAACTGCAAAAGATGGCCTTACTCTTCCATTAATAGGAGTTCCCACCATTTTTCTTGAACCCTTTTCAGCTCTACTAGCTCCTCTTGGTCTTTGTCTATGAGGATTTCGTCACCCACTAACTAAACAAAGTCACAACAAACAAAAAAATCAACAAAAATCATGAAATCAATAAATTATCAACAAGAATTAAAAAATTGCAGAGCCAGAAATTCAAAAATAGCAGCGGTATCCATGCTTGCACCTTCAGAAATCAAAACAGAAAATAAAAAGAAAAACACAAAGCAGCAACCAGAGCCAGAACCCAGAAATCAAATAATTATTTAACAAAAAATAAAAAACACAACATAGCAGCAAACCAAAGCGAGCAAATCAATTATTTCAACAAAAACACAAAATTCCTGCAATTCGAAATTGATTAGTACATCATTTTTTTTTAAATTAACCCATTTGAATTTGTATTTAAAGAGAGTACATAAAAAAAATAGATCAAATTAGATTGATTTAAATTAAAAAAAAAATTGTACGTGTTCAGTTATACGATGAGAAAAAAAAAATGTCAAAAACCTTTAATACATGCTCAGTTATTGTATTAAAACAAACGTGGAATTGATGGAACAGATAAAACAGAAAAAAATGAAAAAAATAATTCCGTTTCTTCTCATTATGAAATCAGACCACGTAATTTTTCATCTTGATCACATCACTTTTAATCCCTAATATTCTCTCACATAATTAATGTTTCAAATGTTTACACGTAACTTTTAATTCCTCGTAAAACCTTATTTCAAGTTTAAATCAATCCAATTCTATCTATTTTTTATGTACTTTTTTTAGTTCTAATTTAAATATGTTAATTTTTAAGAAAATAATGTTTTGCATGTTGATATATATGTTTTTTTACGAAAATATCGTAACATTATATATAAAAATTATTTTGCTCGCACGCATTATGGGTGCATCCGATATATGAC
>NC_029791.2:609851-618183 GCF_000816755.2 Arachis ipaensis | reverse complement strand
TATTTAAATAGTAAATATTATATTTATTTAATTTAAATAAAAAATTTCAGCATTCATTCAGAGCACGCATTTTTTTTTTTCAAAACGCCACGCCGCATTAAGCAAACTGGTCGCGATTTTTAGTGGTGAACCGAATCACTTGTAATGCTAATTTTTGGTTGGACCGGTTCAACCAACTGATCTAATCCAATTTTGAAAACCATGGGTCAAATAGGAGGCCAGGGGTAGATCTAATACAAGAATTGTGTATATAAACTGGCTGACCCTATATCCCTCTTTAGCGGTTATTAGGCTTGTGAAAAATGGATCGGGTCATGTACCTTTCTTATTAGAAAACACCCCACAAATGGAGGCTATAAAGAGAAGGTTTAAATTCTAAGTAAGATGGTGCGAGAACAAAAAAGCTAGAGAAGTCATTAAAGAAGCTTGGGGCATTAATTTTAGTAGATCAACAATGTATATACTGGCCCAGAAAATCAAGACATGCAGACACGAATTGGTTTAATGACAATGCTCTAGTAAATATAATTCAAAGAAGGTTATAGAAGAATTGCAACAGGAATTAGAATTGCTGAGAGAAGTTGAGAGTATTGGGGTGGTTCTTCTCTGCCTCGCCTCTGGTCCTTGTCCTTGTCTCTATTCTTCGTCAATCTCATTATCATCGTCTCTTTTCCTTATGTTTATATACATCTTCATAGCTTGTCATTTTATTTTCGTTTCTTTTGATCAGCAGGTAATAATATTTGTGCATATCAAGTTATATAGGTCTCTTCCGACTGTATCATATGTCATTAAATACATCCATTATATTACGCGAAACTTATACAAAAGAATTACAATAAATTAAATCACTGATTGAAGAATGCTTCATTCCATCTATAAACTCATTAACAACAAATCAACTACAATCACTCAAATATGTAGACAATAATTTAAAACTAAAGCTAAATATTTAAAACATCAATCAAATATACTTATCCAATCTGGCACATAACACAAAACCTGATGAATGAGTGTGGTATCTAATTTTCTCCATCAAATAGGTCAGGAAGATCGAAAGCAGCAGGACCGTTCTTCAGTTTGCGCTCCTGTTTCATGTGATTAATCTTTTGGTAGTCATCATTTGTAAGTGAAAAATCAAATATATCTAGATTTTGTTTCATTCTCTCTTTGTTGTAGCTCTTCACTGCAAAAGTCACACCTTGCTCGTACAACCATCTAAGACTTACCTATAACCAATTTAAATGAATTACATCATTAGATAGGTGAGTTACGTTGTAAATGGTTCTCTATACATAATGTAAACTCAAAATTGATGCACAACTTTAATTATTTTTCATTTTTTTTTGTTTACCTGAGCAACAGTTTTACCATGAGCATGTGCAATTTGCTTGAGCAATTCACTGTTCATAACATCATTACTACCCCAACTGGCTCCTTTGGCTCCCAAAGGAGAATATGCAGTTATCACAATATTCTTGGTTTTGCAATATTCTCTTAGATTCTTTTGCTGCCAGGATGGATTCAACTCCACCTATTTATTGTGTGATTAGTGTGGAACGGTATTTAATTTAGTGATCCAATGAATAAAATCAATGTTTATGTGTATAATTAATATGAATAAAAAAAATTACTTGATTAACTGCAGGAGGAATAGTAGCAAAAGAGAGGAGATGTTCAAGTTTCTTGGTAGAGAAGTTGCTAACTCCAATTGATTTTGTGAGGCCCAAGCTGTGGCATTTCTCCATTGAAGTCCAAACACCCTTCAAGTCAAATGGCAGCAATTCGTCTTCATTATAAGGAAATTTTCTTATTTCAGGCTTTGCACTCATTGGACAGTGGACCAAGTAAAGATCCAAGTATTCTAATCCAAGATTCCTGCATGCATGAATCAATCAGAGTTTATTATATATTCATCAATCATGCCTTCTCAACATTTACTTTAATAATATCTGATCTGATTAATTATGAAAATAAAATGATCTTACTGAAGTGAGTTTTGTAAAGCAGAGAGAACAAGATGGGGATGATTATCGGAGAGCCATAACTTGGAAGTGATGAAAAGTTCATCTCTGGAATTTATGAGGCCAAGTTGAAGGGCTTCAGCAAAGGCTTCTCCGAGAGGCTGTTCGGAATCATAGATGGAAGCGGTGTCAAAGTGCCTGTAACCGAGCTTGATGGCCTCAATGGCCGCTGCTTTGATGGTGTCGTTGTCGTTTGCTTCGGAGCCAGTTCCAAAGGCGATCACCGGCATGCTGAATGATGGTTGTAGGACCACATTTGGGACAGGAACCGATGCTGGTTTTTCTGTTGAAGACATTGTATATGCAATGTGGAAATGCTAAGATTCTTTCATTATATAGTCCAATGAAGCCGCCCTTAAGGTAAAAAATATGGTATTTAATTACCTGTTACGTCTATGCATGCATCATCAGCACGCACCTTTCGTTTTTTATTTGTTTCGTATCCAAGCTTAACTCATGTAGATAACTACACCAGGAATATTTATTATACTATCTCATGCATTATATATATTTTCTTTTCTTTTATTAAGTTAACGTGTATTCTAATATGTAACACTTAGGCTGCATTTATTTATAGATATAGGACATTACACAGAGACACAAAATCATGTTTGATAGAGGAGATATGAACAGAGATAATGTATCTAGGAACACTGAATTAATGTATTTTATATCCATCCTAATAGGAAGGATACGAAGACACTAATATGGAATACAATTTATTTTTCATTAATTTTATTAATTTTTTATAATTATATTTTTTTATTATTATATTTTTCGTCTCAAATTTTTTGAATAAAAAAAAATGAGAATAAATTAGATTTTCATAATTTGTTCTAGTTTATTACCCAACAGAATATAAGAACACAAAATTTTATATTTCTGTCCTTTTATGTCTTGTTGTTAATGTTTTGTCTTATCCTGTTCACAAAAACAAACACAGTCTTAATGTATTCTAATTATAAGTTTTAAGTGAGTCTCAAATATGTTTTAAGAAAAAAGTTATATAAATATTTTAACTTAAATAGGATTAACTTTTCATTTTTCATTTTATAGCTATATGTATGTATTTACTATGTTAGATAACATTCAAACTATTTAATTACCTTTTATCTTTTCAGATATTAATTGTCTACATTTAAAATATCATCCGTATTTACGAGCGTCTCCCCTTCTTTAATAATTCTATTAAGAAATGTCCTTAGTTTAGGCTTTGCACTCATTGGGCAATGGACTAAGTAAAGGTCCAAGGATTCTAATCCAAGACTCCTGCTGTATGTAATCATCCGAAGTTTAATTTATTATTATTCAACCGAGTCAATTACAGCACTGTGTGGTTACCCTTATCATCCTACTAGAGGGAATACCTCGGTCCAGCCAAATATTTCAAAAGGACAACGAGATTTTTAAGAAAAAAAAAAATACTTAATTCGGTTCTTGATTCTTTTTAGTGATTAATTAGTCTTTGTGCTAAAAAAAATAACATTGACTTTTTTTTGTCACAAGAGTTTCGTTGTGCTTTCGAGGTAATTTTCATGGGCTGAGTTGGATTTTTTTTGTCAAATACCTCATTGTCTTTCGAGGTAATTGTCAGAGCTGTTTTAGGTTTTTCTCTTCTTTTAATAATAATTATTAACCAAATGAGCAATTCGGTTATAATAAGTGTACAACTTATAAAATATGGATAATGCTAGGGAGACAAAAAAAAAAAAACAGCTTACTTTATTTAACATTCATTAATTGTCGCGATAATTAATGAATACTAAATAAAAAAAATTATGACTGTTTTTGCCTAATGTTTTTTTGTTACCAAACATTTCTGATAAAATATATCCTCTAACATAATTTTCAGAAGCTTATTTATCTTGTCCTTAATTTCTGCCTCGTGTTCTATCTCTCGAAAAAGGATTATTGTCCGAAGAATGCTGCACTTTTATGAAATTAGCAACTATTTTAATATTCATGAAATTCGAATAGAACTGACATTCTTGTTGACCAAGACAATATTAATATCAAACAAAAACTTCAAAAAGCATGACTTGAGACTTGACAATAGAATATTGCTCGATTAAGTTTATTAAAAATTTAACAACATATTTCTTAGATGCATAATCTCTAACCGTTTTCAATCCCAATTGAAACCATTAACACAAATTAAACAACTAAAAATGGTACAAAAATTCTCTAATTCCTCTCAAATAAATTTTAATTTAGTGAAATAAATAATAACAGTAGAATCATCTTGACGAATAGTACGAATAGAATAAAACTCCTCCTTCAACTCACCAACTCTAAACACATCTCCATGCAAGTAGCGAACGTTAAAATTGTTCCACAAACCTAAAACAGAAGTGATCCACATCATATTCTTAGTAATTTCTGGGCTGAGAGAGAGATTGATCCAAAAAAAGAGAAAGCTATTGCATCGATCTTAAGTTTCGAAGGTAGCTAGCTTCATGCTCAGCAGGTTTTATAATTGATCCATCTAAGAATTTCATCTTATTCTTAGATCTGAGAGCCTCATCATCAAAGAGATTATCTTAAAATGTCCTTCAAATTCCTCCGGGTAATTAATTAATTCTGAAAACCCTTAAAGCGTAGTTCCTAATTCCTACCAAGTCCCTAACTTCCTCGAGTGCTACACTACAAATCTTTTTTCCAAGTCTAAATTACGTAGGCTTTAAAGTAAGTAAGAGTGAAGCAATTAATCTTTTTGTGGATCTTAGATTTGAGAGCACGTCATATATCATGTGACCACTGATAGTAATTTTGAGGTGTGAGCTGAAAAGGTATCAACAGAGTGCCAAGACTTTCACCATGATGAAGAAAATAAGAACTAATAAAGTCAGAAATGAAGGAAGAACCAGATCTCATAAATTGATTTTAGAATTATAAAAATTAGGTCATAAAAACAGTGAATCGCTCAAAATTCGCAACAAAATTAGCAAAATTGGCAGCATTCATGTCATCAAGTACTATTGAAGGATCGTTTGAAACTCTAATACCATATAAAATGATACTAGTCTATAGAGTGTTGCAAGAGAGAAGAAAAAAAAGGTAAGAACTAAAGCTTTAGCAGATCGGAAATTGAAGAAGAGAGTTGAAGAAGATTCGAAGAAGTCAGAAAAAAATTTGGATGATGAATATTCTTTGTACATTGAATAAAGGAAGCATCACATTTTTACACTATAAATATACACCTTATATATTTGTACAAAAAAAAAAGATAAACAATTAATTTTCAGCTAATTTTAACAAACTCACTTGCTGTATAAAACTAAAAGCTTTCTAACAATTTTCTGTATTTAGATGTATTTCAATTTAATTTTAATTTTATTTTCAGATTCTCACATATTATATTACAAAATCAGAGAGAAGAGATCGAAGTTAAAGACATCCATTACACGAAACTTAATTATACAAGAAGAATTACATTTAATTACTCACTGATTGAACGATACTTTATTCGACTTATAACTCAATAACAACACAAATAAACAATAGTTACAATAACTCAAGACATAAACAATAATTAGCTCTAAACAATAACAATATATACTTATCCAATATACTTTTCAATCTGAGAATAAATCCTTTTATTTGAAGACTATTGATTCTTCTATTAGACGGCCATACACGCACAAAACACAAAAGTGACAAAACATGAATGAGTCTGGTATCTAATTTTCTCCATCCCATAGAATATCAGAAAGATCGAATGTAGCAGGCCCGTTCATTTTGCGCGTCTGTTTGATTTGATTAATCTTTTGGTAATCATCATTTGTAAGCGAAAAATCAAATATTTCTAAGTTCTGTTTCATTCTCTCCTTGGTGTAGCTCTTTACTGCAAAAGTCACACCTTGCTCGTACAACCATCTAAGACTTACCTATAACCAATTCAAATACATTACATCAATTAGATACACCAAGTTACGTTAAAAATGGTTCTATATATATAATCTAAACTCAAAATTGATACACAACTTTAATTGTTTTTCTTTTTTTTACCTGAGCAACAGTTTTTCCATGAGCATGTCCAATTTGCTTGAGCAATTCACTGTCCATAACATCGTTACTACCCCAACTGGTTCCTTTAGCTCCCAAAGGAGAATATGCAGTTATCACAATATTCTTGGTTTTGCAATATTCTCTTAGATTCTTTTGCTGCCAAGAAGGATTCAACTCCACCTATTTATTGTGTGATTGGTACGGTGTGGAACGGTATTTAGTTTAGTGATCCAATGAATAAAATTAATATTTGTGTATAATTAATATGAATAAAAAAAATTACTTGATTAACGGCAGGAGGAATAGTAGCAAATGAGAGGAGTTGTTCAAGTTTCTTGGTAGAGAAGTTGCTAACTCCAATTGATTTTGTGAGACCCAAGCTGTGGCATTTCTCTATTGAAGTCCAAACACCCTTCATGTCAAATGGCAGCAATTCATCTTCGTTATAAGGAAATTTTCTTATTTCAGGCTTTGCACTCATTGGACAGTGGACCAAGTAAAGGTCCAAGTATTCTAATCCAAGATTCCTGCATGCATGTGAAAGAGTTTTCAATGAAACAAAAAACTAAAATGATTTGATGATTGAGTAATTGGATCCTGTTACATAGATGAGGCAACTCTGCTATATATATATATATATAGCAAGCTGCCACAGAATTTTGTTGTTAGCAGAGAAAACAGAAATAAGGTAGCATTTGGTGGAGAGACAGAAAGACTAACTGAGAGATAGAGATTGAAATAAATCTCAGTATTCTGTTTAGTGTAAAATAGGAGACAGAAATTGAAAAAAGAATGAAACTCTAATTTAATTTGCACAAAGGATAAAATTGGAATTAATTAATTGAAATAAAAGTATTTTAGGTATAAAATGTTATTAAAGTTTCAGTCTCCATCTCTAAAATTTTCAGTCCCTGTGTCCTTACTTTTTGAAAATACTGAAATACTGAAATTTTAGAGACTGAGACAAAAATTTTAGTACCAGTCTCTGAACTAACAAACACGATACTGAATTTTAGTCTCTCAAACAAATGCTACCTAACAGATTTGACAACAAACTAGGCTTGACTATCTCTTAACAACTGTAACTTTATTTTCTTGATCTTGATCTGTTATATTACATACTCTATCTCTATTAGCATGCATCAATCAGAGTTTATTATTCAACATATACTTTAATAATATCTGATTAATTATAAAAATAAAATGATCTTACTGGAGTGATTTTTGTAAAGCAGGGAGAACAAGATGGGGATGATTATCGGAGAGCCATAACTTGGAAGTGATGAAAAGTTCATCTCTGGAATTTATGAGGCCAAGTTGAAGGGCTTCAGCAAAGGCTTCTCCGAGAGGCTGTTCGGAGTCATAAAAAGAAGCGGTGTCAAAGTGCCTGTAACCGAGCTTGATGGCCTCAACGGCCGCCGCTTTGATGGTGTCGTTGTCGTTTGCTTCGGAGCCAGTTCCAAAGGCGATCACCGGCATGCTGAATGATGATTGTAGGACCACATTTGGGACAGGGACCGCTGTTGAAGACATTGTATATGTCACAAATTGGATGTAGTAAATGTTTGCTAATAATAAGAGTATACAATATAATGTTGTGGTGCTAATTAATAACTAAGTGCTATATATATACTCCAATGAAGCCGCCGCCAACGTAATTTAATTACCTGTTACGTGTATGCTTGCATCAGCTAGCTAGCACGCACTTTGGTCTCCGATTAAGTTTTGTAGATAATTAAATGGAATATGCTATATGTATTTACTATATATGTTAGATTACATTTTAGAGGAGTGTTAAGGATTAGTAATTTTTGTGATTTGTAGTCATTAAATAGTTATTAATAATGATTTTAATAGTGTAAAATTGGTGTAAAATTTTATTTAATGACTCACTTTTTTTTATTAATTACATATTAGATAAAATTTGATAAAGTTGCTCATCCTCTAAATTTTTTTTACATTTTATTAGTTTAGGCGACTTTGCTATCATTGGGCAATGGACTAAGTAAAAGTCCAAGTATTCTAATCCTAGACTCCTGCTCTATGAATCAATTGCCAAAGTTTGTTAGTATTCAACCCAGTCAATGACAGCATAGTGTACGTGTTTGTTTCACGGTTGACACGTGTCACAAAAGGAAATTGCACATACAAATTTTAAATTTGACAAATAAAGGGATGTACGGACTACTCTCTTATATAAAAATGCAATTTCATTATATTATTCGTTATTAAATTCGTTTCACTGGTTAAAAAGACGACATTAAAGACAAACTTTTTAAAACGCCTTCAAATTTAAAACA
>NC_029791.2:608908-609213 GCF_000816755.2 Arachis ipaensis | reverse complement strand
TCACAAATTCACATCCACCTATACTCCTAGCTTATGAATTGGCGCATTGCTATTTAATATTTGTTTTTTATTTTTTTTATTTGTCATGGTATGGGCTAGGAAGTCTGACCCACACCCAAACACTAGCCCACCCAAAGCAGCTGGCTGAAAAAAAAAAGAACGCTCCAAATTATATACTGAAGAGAGAAGAATTTCAATAAGAATGTGTTAGTAGCTGCAGATTTGAAAGGTCGTGGTCAGCATTGGCTAGTAGAGAGAAAGTTGGGTGCTTCGTTCCTTTGTTGCAGGTTGATAGCCGCTGGTCA
>NC_029791.2:605437-608043 GCF_000816755.2 Arachis ipaensis | reverse complement strand
TTAGAGCATAAAGCTTAATTTTAAAGAAAATAATATAATATTTGATCATATTAAAAAATTTTCTTGAGCTGACTCTCTCAGATTAAGACTTAATTTTGACTTAGGCATAAAAATCAATTAAATAATTAACTCTTCATAGTAACTGTTCATACCCTGGACCAATAAATAGGGTCCAGGATCCAAGCAAAGAAGCCTAACCCAAAGGGTTGGCTCTCCCCCAGTACCAGCCTTCATTCCAAGAAGTCGGTACTGAACATGACATGTTCCAAAGAAGTCGGATACGAGGGTTAGCTGGCAGATAACCCTCATTCGAATGAGTAACTGCCCCTAGAAACTCTCTAACCACTTCATAGAGCCATATCTTAACCTCCCTAAGATATGGGAACGGTTATCCACCTAAAAAGGTGGCACTACTTCAGCGGTGGTTATTGGTTCACCACTATAAATACACTGACACCATTCAGGTATCTTTAAGTTCCAATACTCTCTAACCTGCTCACACTCTTGCTAACTTAGGCATCGAAGTGTCTTTGCAGGTACCACCCCCCATTCTTTCACACATACAAGTCGGACGGAGGAACACCGAGTAACAGATCCACTCGAAAGCCGCCTCCTTCATACGTTTGGGCCAACCAACGCCATCCAACCCATTAATCTCCGGTTACCCACCGTAACATTGGCGCCGTTGCCGGGGACCCGAGAGATCAACCAGTGATGGCGGATAGATCCCCTGAAGAGGGTCATGTGGAGACAGATTCTGAACAAGAGAATCTGAACATTGGAAACAATGAGGCAGACCAGACCCTTCACCAGGAAGCCAATGATCAACACAGGGAAGGCACCTCCGGAATCAAAAACCCGAAGGTAAATTCCTCGGAGGGGCGCGAATCAGAAAAAGAAGGACCATCCCACGCAATTGAGCTCATGGGATTAGTCCACAGTCGCCTCGAGCAGCTAGAACAGGAACGGAAACGACAAAAGAAAATCGAAAAGAACCTAAAAGAGGAGATGGAGCGACGAAAAGAGTTAGAAAGAAAACTCTTAAAATTAGAATCCTCCCTCAAAGGTCGGAATTCCCACGACGATAGAGAAGATTCTCCCTTAGGAGAGAAAGATCCCTTTAGCGAGGACATAATGAGGGCAAAAGGCCTATATGGAAAGGTTCAACAAAGCATGTTTGGAGATTCAAGACCTGCCCACCGAAGCAGTCATCATGGGGCTAGTCAATGGTCTTAGAGAAGGTCCCTTCTCACAGTCCATATCAAAAAGACACCCCGCCTCTTTAAGTGATGTACAGGAAAGAGCTGAAAAGTACATCAATATGGAAGAAAATGCTAGGCTAAGAGACCCGAATTGGCGACCTGGTCACCCTCCCTCAACGAAAGAGAGGGAGAGGGAAGCTAAGAAGAAGGAAGAACTCGACCTCGATAGGCCAAGAAAATATCACTCTTATACTCCACTGAAAGTTCCTGTAGTGGATGTATACAGAGAAATTTGCAATACCGAAAGGCTGCCTCCTCCCAGGCCCATTAAAAATAAAAGAGGGGGAGCCGCGGTGATTACTGTGAGTACCATAAGATATATGGGCACTCCACAAACGACTGTTACGACCTTAAAAATGTGATAGAAAAACTGGCCAGAGAAGGTCGGCTTGACAGATACCTCATAGAAAGGTCGGACAGTCATGGAAAAAGAAAGCGAGATGATATGGATAAAAGAGACCCACCACCACAAACTCCGGAGAGACATATCCATATGATCTCAGGAGGGTTTGCGGGAGGGGGACTCACAAAATCTTCTCGTAAAAGACATCTCAAGAGAGTTTACCAGGTCGGAGAGGGGTCCTCCGACCTTCCAACCATTTCATTCACAAAGGAAGATGCGCAAGGAATAATCCCTAGGTACGACGACCCAGTGGTAATTACCATGATCCTGGCAAATGCCCATCTACACAGAACACTAGTAGACCAAGGAAGCTCAGCGGACATCCTCTTTAAGCCCGCTTTCGACAAACTAGGGTTAGATGAGAAAGAGTTAAGAGCCTACCCCGACACCTTGTACGGATTAGGCGACACGCCAATAAAGCCACTAGGATTTTTGCCCCTCCACACCACTTTTGGAAAGGGGGAGAAATCAAAGACTCTGAGTATAGACTTCATAGTCATCGACGTAGGGTCGGCCTATAATGCTTTAATCGGTAGAGCTACCCTTAATCAACTCGGAGCGGTGGTATCGACACCCCACCTCTGCATGAAATTCCCGACCTCAGCGGGGATAGCAACGGTGAGGGGAGATCAGAAGCTGGTAAGGAAATGCTACAATGAAATCCTAAACCTGAGAGAAAAAGGCAAAGAAGTTCACACAATAGAGCTCGGTGGAGCAAGGATTAAAGAAGAGCTGCGACCACGACCCGGAGGAAAAACCGAGGAGATTCAGGTCGGAGAAGAGGAAGGAAAAAACACTCACATAGGAACCAACCTGGGGGAAACCCTAAGACAAGAATTGACTAAGCTCCCAAGAGATAATTCCGATCTCTTCGCCTGGAAGGCCTCCGACATGCCTGGGATAGATCCAGAACTCATGTCCCACAAGCTCTCGGTCTACTC
>NC_029791.2:595308-604982 GCF_000816755.2 Arachis ipaensis | reverse complement strand
ATCATTCATCACGCCCAGAGCTAACTTTTGCTACGTGGTCATGCCATTCGGATTAAAAAATGCAGGAGCCACCTACCAGAGGTTGATGAATAAGGTGTTTGCCTCTCACCTAGGGAGCTTAATGGAAGTGTACGTCGACGACATGTTGGTGAAGACCAAGAAAGAAACCGACCTCTTGTCTGACCTTTCACGAGTCTTTGACACCATAAGGTTGCACGGGATGAGACTCAATCCTGCAAAGTGCGCCTTCGCGGTGGAGGCAGGAAAATTTCTAGGATTCATGCTAACACAAAGAGGGATCGAAGCCAATCCCGACAAGTGTAGAGCTATCCTAGAAATGAAAAGCCCTACTTGTTTGAGAGAGGTCCAACAGCTGAATGGCCGACTAGCAGCTCTCTCCAGATTTTTGGCAGGATCAGCACTAAGATCCCTTCCACTGTTCTCCCTATTGAGAAAGGGACACCAGTTTGAATGGACTCCCGAATGCGAGGAGGCGTTCCAGGAGTTCAAAAAGTTAGAGAAATTTGCCTACTCCTTAGTGGTAGCTTCTCGAAGGCTACGGCCTTACTTTCAAGCTCACACAATAAGAGTCCGCACGAACCAACCCATGAAGCAAATCCTCCAAAAGACGGATGTTGCAGGAAGAATGGTTCAATGGGCAATAGAGCTCTCCGAGTTCGACTTGAAGTACGAAACTCGGACGGCGATTAAAGCCCAGTGCCTCGCCGACTTCATTGCAGAATATGCAGGGGATCAAGAGGATAAACCAACTACATGGGAACTCTATGTAGATGGATCCTCCAATAAAACAGGAAGCGGCGCAGGCATAATATTGGTAGATGAAAGGGGAACCCAGATAGAGGTTTCCCTCAAGTTTGAATTCCCAGCTTCAAATAATCACGCAGAATATGAAGCCTTGATTGCAGGATTGAAGCTCGCAGAAGAAGTCGGTGCTACGAAGGTGATGATATACAGTGACTCTCAAGTGGTGACCTCCCAAATAAGTGGAGAGTATCAGGCAAAAGACCCAAATATGAAGAGATACTTGGAAAAAACTCTGGAACACCTTGGGCGCTTTGCAGAAATCGAGGTCACGCACATAACTCGGGACCTAAATAGCAGAGCAGACGCCCTATCCAAGTTAGCAAGTACCAAGCCAGGAGGAAATAACAGAAGCCTGATCCAAGAAACTCTCCAGGAACCTTCAGTGGTAAAAATGGAAGACAAACAAGAAGTCTTTGAAGTGGTCGGATTAAACCTCGGATGGATGAACCCCTTAGTCGAATACCTGAAATTCGACATCCTCCCCAAGGAGGAAAAGGAGGCCAAGAAAATCCGAAGGGAAGCACAACACTATACCTTGGTGAAAAATATTCTCTATAGAAGAGGGATATCAACACCATTGTTAAAGTGTGTACCGACCTCAAGAGCCACTGAGGTATTAGAGGAGGTACATAGTGGAATCTGCGGGAACCATCTCGGAGCAAGGTCATTAGCCAGAAAGGTGATCCGAGCTGGATTCTACTGGCCAACCTTGCCGAAAGATGCCACAGACTTTGTGAAAAAGTGCCAACCGTGTCAAATGCATGCAAATTTCCACGTGGCCCCCCCGAGGAGCTCATTAGTATCACCTCCCCATGGCCCTTTGCAAAAAAATGGGGAATGAATTTGTTAGGTCCTTTTCCCCAGGCGCCAGGACAAGTCAAATACCTAATAGTGGGAATAGATTATTTCACAAATTGGATAGAAGCAGAACCACTGGCCACCATCACTGCACAAAGAAGTCGGAGGTTCCTCTACAAAAATATAATCACAAGGTATGGGATACCTTATTCCATTACCACAGATAACGGAACCCAGTTCACCGACTCCACCTTTAGAAGCCTAGTAGCCAGTATGAACATCAAACACCAGTTCACCTCAGTGGAACACCCACAAGCCAATGGGCAAGCCGAAGCAGCCAACAAAGTCATACTGGCAGGGCTGAAGAAAAGATTACAAGATGCGAAAGGAGCTTGGGCTGAAGAGCTCCCACAAGTACTATGGGCTTACAGAACAACCCCCAATCCGCCACTGGAGAAACACCCTTCCGACTAGTTTACGGCGTAGAAGCCATGATTCCAATAGAGGTCAATGAGCAAAGCCCAAGAGTGATTTTCCACGACGAGATCGGGAATATACAGGGGCACAAAGAGGAGCTTGACTTGCTCCCCGAAATCCGAGAAGAAGCCCAGATAAGAGAAGCAGCGTTGAAGCAAAGGATGACCGCGAGATACAACAAAAAAGTCATTCGAAGGAGTTTCACCCCAGATGACTTGGTCCTAATCAGAAACGATATTGGAGTCAACAAATCGGGGGAAGGAAAGCTCGCTGCTAATTGGAAAGGACCATACAAGATCAACGAGGTCTTAGGAAAAGGCTATTATAGGGTAATCGACTTCGACGGCAACGAGTTACCAAGATCATGGCATGCTTGTAATATGAAAAGGTACTACAGCTAAAAGCGAACCCTACTCCCTGATGTACTCTTTTCCCAATTTCATGATTTTTTCCCAAAATCAAAGGGTTTCTTCTGAAAAGGGTTTTTAACGAGGCATCATAGTAGGGGCTAAGGGAAAATAAATTATCAAAAGCCCTTAGTAGCAATACGGTACCTCCTTAATTAATAAAGATCTCTTTCATTTTAAATATCTCTTTTAAATTCCCTTTTTATTCTCTTTCTACGAAACGCGCCGATTTAAGCTCGACAAAACGTGAAAATCCCATGAACCGACCTAGATGGTCATCAGGATAAAACGACGAGGTACAAGTCAGCGTAAAGAGGCTATAGAAGTCGATCATGATAAACTCGGGAGCAGTCCGACTCATAAGTCGGAATGCGAAACCGAGTAAAATTAAAATGAATCGCAAAAGTAGCCTAAGTTACGAAAAACTCAATAAAACAAAATTGAGTACTAGGAATAACAAAAAAGAGATAGGAAAAAACTAAGAAAAAGTTGTAAGGCTGCCTTAAGGATAAAAAAGATTCAGAAAAGCAAGCAAGCCCCAAAGAATAGGTTTTTTCCAGAAAAGATCAAAAGAATAGAAAAGCATGCGCGCATAAGGTAACTCAAAACCCTTATCCAAAAAGGGCATTTATTTAAAACGCTAAATTAAACCCTTATTAAAAAAGGGTATCATAAATTGTTTTGTTTACGGCCTTAAAAGGCCAAAAATTGTTCAAACATCAACAAATAAATATAAAGAGTTTAAAAAGGGGGGGTCCACAGGCCAGACCCCCAATAGCCAACAAATTACTTCTTTGCAAGAGGAGTAGAAGGATCACCACCACCAGGACCAGGAGTTGGAGAGAAAGTCGGAGGAGCGGCAGAAGAACTCGGAGCGTCCTTAGAGCGAGGAGGGGACTCTATGATCCTCTGCCCCCGAGTCTTCAAATCAGACTCAGACTCCACCACGGGGACAGGAGGATCCACGATGGCACCATCAATAACAATCTTATCAGGGTCCAAAGGAGAAAGGTCCAAGTCAGGAGCAATGACTCCGACATGCTCCTTAAAAACCCTCCAAGCCTCATCAGCACCATCCGCAATAGAGTCTTCCAACTCGGTATAGGCCTTCCGGGCATTCAGCAAGTCATTCTTTACAGACACAAGATCAGCAAATAAACTGTTGTAGCTGGCTTGCGCTGCCTTCCTCAAATCCACCTCCATGTTGCATTGGGCTTGCAACTTCTTCTCCTTCTCCCGGAGGCTGTCCCTCTCCTCCTTCAGCTTGGCGACTTCCCCATCCAACTCCCTCTCGTGCTCCTGATATATGCGAAGCCTGCCTTCCAGCTCTTCGACCCTCGAGGTCGTCCCTAAAGAGCTGAGAGGAGTCTTCTCAAATATATCTAAGAGTTTACCACAAACTCCCGCCGTTTTAAGACTCTCCTCAACCACAGCAGTGAGGTAGTGCCGAACAGAAACATCATCCATGCTCATACGAGCATGGGGATAAATGTTCTTTCGGATGAACGCAAGAGCGTCCGCCTCACCAGAAGCGCCAGACTCTAAGGTCTTACGCTTCCTCTTCTCTGGTTCAGGAGTAGCTCGGACGGAGGGGGGTGGCAGAGAGGAAGCAGAAGAGGAAATCACAATAGGTTGGGAGGGAGTCCCGACGTTCCGAGGAGGAGGAGGAGGAGAGACAACTGCCCTAGCACCACCAGACCTGGCACGAGACCTTGCCTTGGCCTCCTGAACTCTTTGGTAAGACTCCTGGGCATTTGTTTTTGCCATCTCTGAAAAAAGCAACAATTGATAGATTAGACAAGTCGGAAGAATTAATCAGACAAGTCGGATCACCAAATGAAAGCTACCTATTTGTGATTGGATAAAACTTGGAGACCCCTGGAGAAACTTTTTTGTGTCCAAGTAGGGAGACCTCCCCCAAACTTCTCGGAGGAACCCCACAATGGCCGCCTCCACCTCATCCAGGTCGTCAAGACCATATTTTTCACAAAGGGAGGCCTCCAACCAGTATAAAGGAAAGCGGGGGGAAGAATTGTCATCCAGGAAAAAGGGGTGGTGGCCCTCTACAACTTGCACTTTGAAAAAATAGTTTTTGAAGTCGTGGACGGATTCGTCAAAAAGGGTGAAAATCCTCCTACCTTGTATGGCTCGGAACGATACCCACTGTTGTTTATTGTTTAGCCCACTAAAGGGTTTTGTCATATGAAAAAGATGGAAAAAAATCTTTAAAGAAATCGGGAACTCTAAAGCCTGGCTAATAAATTGATAAATTTTCAAAAAACCCCAAGAGTTGGGGTGAAGCTGAGTAGGAGCGACTCGGCAATGACGTAAAACAGACATCTCAAAGTCTGAAAAAGGAAGAAAAACACTCAAACGGGTGATCATACACTCATACATAAAGAAAAAATGAGAGGCCGCCTCATTAGCCCTCCCAAAGCAAACCCGGTCTTCTGGACCCGGGGCTACTAACTCATACTTCGGCTCGTCCTCCTCAGAAGAACAAATTCTGTGGCGAGTACGAAGGTGGGTGATAAACTCAGAATCGACTGAGGGTTCCTCCCCTAAAACTGTGACATCGACCCAGTGAGAGAGAGCATCTACAGAAGCCATTTCTTTTCTAAAAAAGGGGTGACAAAACCTACAAGGGGAAAATAAAAATCACCAACACGGTCTCTAAAGGAAGGGGGATGCGAAACCAAAGTCTGCAAATCAAATTTATCTACAAAAGCATATTAAAGAACTAACCTTTATCTGGAAATGAGGGTTGGAAGCAAAAGCCTTCGAAAGCACAAGAATGCAGCACGAACGAATGCAAGGGAAATTTGAAAGATCGCAGAAACGAAACAATGAAAGAGAGAGAAAGTATTTATAAGAACGTTAGGGGCATAATGGTAAAATAGGGGCAGTCATTAATGAAGATGCACCGTTACCAAGGCTATTGAATCCCTATGCACACCCCTAACGGACACGATGCTTGATTAGACGTAACTGTCAGAACCAAAAGGTCACGAAAAGTCACGTCGGTTTCAAATCATCACGTCGGTCCCCTTACAAATCGGCTACGATCCCGAGTAGAATACTCGAACCCAAATCTTAAAAAGAAATTGGGCTCGAGTAGGGGCACTGTTCATACCCTGGCCCAATAACCAAGGCCCAGGATCCAAGCAAAGAAGCCCAACCCAAAGGGTTGGCTCTCCCCCAGTACCAGCCTTCATCCCAAGAAGTCGGTACTGAACACGACCTGCTCCAAAGAAGTCGGATACGAGGGTTAGCTGGCAGATAACACTCATTCGAATGAGTAACTGCCCCTAGAAACTCTCTAACCACTTCATAGAGCCATATCTTAACCTCCCTAAGATATGGGAACGGTTATCCGCCTAAAAAGGTGGCACTACTTCAGCGGTGGTTATTGGTTCACCACTATAAATACACTGACACCATTCAGGTATCTCTAAGTTCCAATACTCTCTAACCTGCTCACACTCTTGCTAACTTAGGCATCGGAGTGTCTTTACAGGTACCACCCCCCATTCTTTCACACATACAAGTCGGACGGAGGAACACCGAGTAACAGATCCACTCGAAAGCCGCCTCCTTCATACGTTTGGGCCAACCAACGCCATCCAGCCCATTAATCTCCGGTTACCTACCGCAACAGTAACCATCTGTGAAAAATTAAAGGGTTTATCATTATATTTCTGTTTTATATGCTGTGTTAGTTTTTTAATATTTATATTATGGATTGAAACCTCAACTGAAATTCGAACCCGAATGCAGTTGCATAAAGCATATAAAAATGCCATCTGACCTAGGCATCGCTGCAACACTCCTCTCTACATTATTTACCTATACTCTATAGAGTGGGCTGGTGATACCGAGGTAGAGCCCAACACAGTTCCTCCAAACACACCCCGGCCCCTTCACTACACACTTGGACTGCTCCACCCACATACAACAAAATTAATGCTATTTCCTCATATATACATGCATGCATGCATCATGCATTCCATTTCCATCCCATTTATTTATTTTTCACCTATATAAAGGGGTGCAACTTTTACCTTATTCATTCATTCCTAGCTTATTATTGCACTACTACATTACATACATACTACTCTAATTAATTTAATTTCTCAAATAATTAAATCAAACTATATATTAGACATGGCTGCAGTTAAGGTTCCAACGGTGGTGCTTCCCAACGCCTCTGGCGAAGTGAATATGCCGGTGATAGGGATGGGATCAGCACCTGACTTCACATGCAAGAAAGACATTCAAGTTTTAAATTCTTGAGAACTTAAATGTCCACAAATTAAAAAGTCAATGATCTATTTATCTTTTTTCCTATAAAAATATGAAATCACTAGACAATATTAAAACACTTTTCATCAAACTTATGATACAAAAACTTTTTTTTTAAAAATGTACCTTTTTTATTTTTAAAAAAATTGTAACTTTTGGACTGAGCGACAGAGGTAGAAGTATGTTGGGTTGAGCAGTGGAGAGAAGGACCGTTGGAATGAACGATGGTGTGAGTATTTAATTTCAAATATTGATTATTTTAATAAATTGAGAATCTAATTTAAATTATTAATTTAACCTTTTTTTAATTATTGTTCACGTTATTTAACATCTACCTTATTTATCAATACTTTCTCTTTGGCAAGGTTATCAAACTCGCGAGTCTCCATTTAAAAATAACAATATCAAATTTAAAGCACATAATAAACTAAAGTAGTAGCATACATTATAACAAGTATTTTAGAACACATGTACAAGTTTAAATCCTTTACAATTATATTTATGCAATTAGTACAACATACAACACACACAACTAAAAGTTCTAAACTTATAATAAAATTAAATTGAAATCCTCCAATATCTTTATCTTCCATGACATCAATAATATCTTCATCGTCTTCATCAAAATCTTCATTTATCATTTTCTTTAAGCAACATTCTCAAATATTCGGTGCCTAAATTAAGAATATCAAATAATCAAATTACTAAGGTTCTCCCTAAATAAATATTATGTCCCTAATTTAGTTATCAACTATAAGTTATTCTTAATTGTTAATTTTCTATGTTATCCCTAAATAACAACCATGAACATTGAAGTTGAACCATAATCAAAGCACTGTAATTTACTAACTGTCTAAATTTTCAATCTACATAAAAGACAAGCAATAAAATTTAGGAAAAAAAATACTTGAATGGAATAAAAGCACAACAGCTAGCTGCGAGCCTGGGATGGCCGAAAAAGAACCAGCATGAAATCGAGTAGAGATGCAGCACAATTGTGCTCGTCTAGTGCAGAGATGAAGTCAGATGCAGACGAAAAGAGTGAAAAATAGTGAGCAACAACAAAGCACAATAGAGGTAAGAAGCATGGGCCAACAACGACAGCGCAACACAGTTATGTATGAACGGTAGATGAATGAACATACAGTGCACGAACAAACCATGGTAGCGCGACAAACTACATAGTTGCGGAGGACATGATAAACAGTAGCAATGAGACGAACAAGCTAGCGTGGTGGATGGCAGAGGCTCCTCGTGCATCGAAGCAAAACCTAGCTATGGTAAGAAGCAGAGCACTGAGAGAGAGAGTAGAGAGCGACGTACGACTGTTCTGGGACGCAAGCAACCTACGGTGAATGGCGAAGAAGATTGAAGTGTGATTAAACAACAGAGAGGGAAAGAACTGAGAGAAGAATGATTAGGGATTTAGTCATTTAGGATTACGTGTTACTGTGTTAGCATAACATATAACGTTATTCTTTTTTTTTTGCCCAAATGACATCATTTTTGGCCAAAACTGGCACCCAAAGCAAATTCGCTCTCAAACTCGCGACTTTGACCGAGTTTACACGAGTTCATTCGAGTCTACGCAAAAATGAGTTTATGTCCGAGTTAACCCGATTCCACTATCTAAACTCGTAAACCCATACGAGTTTACGAGTTAACTCGAGAATTTAACAACAATGCTCTTTCGTATTACTTACTCTAATTCCGTTAGATAAACAATGAAGAATCTCAACAACATGAATAATGGGCCGATTTCTTGGCCCACCAAAGAAAAAAAATCCCACCCAAATTAAATAACAAAAAACCTTTTTATATTACCTTCTTAAATTTTAACCATCCAACGCTGCAGTTGATTTCGAAATTTTAAATTTTAAATTGTTGATTTTTAAAATTTTAAAATTTGTTAATACTTATTTAATTAATTATAAATCTGAATTTTAATAATGTCGTCGATCCCTCCCTCACTAGCTAGCTTAAACGTTGCCGAATTTCTTCTCCATCAAGTTGTTGGTTTAGAATGAAAATAACTATCCACATATTTAGTAAAATGAACATCTATTAAATTCAGTTGTATTTATATAAATCCAATCCAATCCAAATTAAATGAACATCTACTTTTTAATGAAAATAAGGGTTAAGTATGATTTTGGTCCCTAAGGTAAGGGCTGTAAATTTTTTTCGTCCCTGACCATTTTTTGCCTACAAAATGGTCCCCAATATTTAACTTAATTTTAAAATCGTCGTTCGGACAAAATACCCTTCCCCCTTCTTCCCCAAAACCAACTAGAAGCAGAACAAAAGCTGAAGTTGAACCAGAACCCACCACCACCACTACCATCATCATCATAGTCATCATCATCAGAAGAACAATGAATAATGGAATCATAAGAAGAAACATAAGAAGAAGAAGAACAACAACAATGGATAATAGAATCATAAGAAGAACCATCAGAACTCAGAACCCACCACCAACACCCCCACCCACTATCACTCCATCACCATCTGTATCACCCTACCCAGAACTCAGAAAATCATCGTCATCATCGTCAAAACTCAGAACCCAGAACTCATAACTCAAAAAAATAAGAACCCAGAACTCAGAACTCAGAAAAACAAGAAAATCATCATCATCATCGTCAATACTCAGAATAATGAACAAAACTCAGAACTAAAATTCTTCCTCTTTCATGAACAAAATTCAGATGCAATTACAATAATCAGAAATTTCCAAATTCATCTTGAATTATAAAAAAAAATCCATAAATATAATTACTCAAACAAACGATGAGACGAGGTGTGAAGGCGAGGAGGACGTGCGGCGAGACAAGGGGGAGGGCGAGGCAACAACGTCGGCGGGGT
>NC_029791.2:590427-595240 GCF_000816755.2 Arachis ipaensis | reverse complement strand
GTTTTTTCCTTTTTTTTTTGTTTTTTTAGTTAAGGGTATTTTTAGAATAAAAATTAAAAATTTAGTAAAAAGGACGATTTTAAAACTAAGTTAAACCTTTGGGACTGTTTTGTAGGCAAAAAAAGGTCGGAGACGAAAAAGATTTTCAGCCACTATTCTAGAGACCAAAATCGTACTTAACCCTGAAAATAACTATCCATATACCTAGTAAAATGAACATCCACATCCAGAATAAGGAGAGAAGAGGAAGAAGAGGAGGAGGAGGAGGAGGAGGAAGAGGAGGAGAGAGGACGGCGATGAGACAGCAGTAGTGATGCCACAAAAATGAATAATTCTCCATTATTAGATGAAATCTCACATCATTAAAAATACTATTAATATCTAATTAATTGCTACAGCTCATAAAATTTACTGACCGGTAGCACCTTTTATTTATTGTTTACCTATAATTTCTCTACTTCTCGTTGATAAGCGCGCTCATTGCATACTTATCCTCCATGAACAGTTGAACATTGGAT
Source organism: Arachis ipaensis (assembly GCF_000816755.2). Lineage (NCBI taxonomy): Eukaryota > Viridiplantae > Streptophyta > Magnoliopsida > Fabales > Fabaceae > Arachis > Arachis ipaensis. Next base: position 594,722 of record NC_029791.2, on the reverse strand, counting down.
GAAAAGAACGATTCTCAAATCTTAATTAACCAATTTAGGTCCACACAATCTTTTCATTGCATTAAATTAGGGAGTAACGCTCAAGTTTACTCAATTTTTATTTTCTTCTAGATTTCTACCAACTATATATAAATGGTATGAAACTAAATTGAGTTAGTCTAGTTGTTAGCTTATTAATCCATTTAAATAAGTGTCGAGGAGTTTGAATTTCATTTTGTAAATGCAGAAACCCATTAGCCGATAAATCTTTAAACGAAGCTCGATACTGCAGAAGATTAGAAAATACTGTTGAAAAAAAAAAAACTATAAATGGTATGCAGTAGTCGTCGTTTTCTTTGAACAGAATATAGACTCATTAATATGTTGATTATTCCCTTGGTTTCTTATTTTCTTGTTCTTTTTTATTTTCCAGTCAACACTTTGAGTAATCATCCCATAAGTGAATTGTGTGGTTGGCAGGTGGATGGCGTAGAGTGTTCTTCAAACCACGTTCTGTCACTTTGTCGTCAACGTCGTGGTCTTTCCATCTTAATTGAGAGCAATAATATTTACGTAATTTTTTTTTTGTTTTTTATCATATAACAAAATATAAAAGATGTACATATATTAGATGGAAAATTAATGCGTCTATAGTAATAATAATATCACGGTTCTCTTATTTCCTGGGAACTTCCCACAGTCAAATATTACAGCCAATACATGAGGGATAAAAAACAAAACTTTGATGATGGATAGTGGCGAAAAGCAATGCAGAGCTCAATTACAAGGAAATTAAGCAGAGACGAAGACGATTTATTGAATAATTTAGATCTAGATATCATCATCAAAGAGATCAGGGAGTTGGGGCTTGGTTGGTCCACTGATGAGACGGTTCTGAGTGATCTGACTGATCTTGAAGTGATCGTCCTCCGTCAAAGAAAAGTCAAAGATGTTGAGGTTCTGCTTCATCCTATCCTTGTCGTAGCTCTTTGGCACAGCGGTGACACCATTTTCATAGAGCCATCTGAGTGAAACCTGCGCTATGGACTTGCCATGAGAATCCGCAATCCCTTTGAGTGCATCGTTCTCCATAACTTGGTTGGGGCCCCTGCTTGCTCCTTTCCTCAGCGGCGAGTATGCGGTCACCACTATGCCGTGTTTCTTGCACAAGTCTCTGAGTTTGTTCTGCTGCCAGGCGAGGTTCATCTCCACCTGGTTCACTGCAGGAGGGATGGTGGTAAGAGAGAGCAGATTCTGAAGCTTCTTGACGGAGAAGTTGCTGACTCCGATGGCTCTGGTGAGGCCTAGTTTCTGGCATTCTACCATGGATTCCCAGACGCCCTTCGCATCGAATGGAAGCAGATCTTGCACATCAATTGGGAATTGAAACTTTGGCTGAGAGCTTAGCGGCCAGTGAATCAGGTACAGGTCCAAGTAATCCAGTTGAAGAGTTCTGTATATCCATACAAATTATATTATTAAATAAAAACACATAAAAAAAAAGTTAAGTACGATGTGTATAATGGACTATATGAGTTACAAAATGAACATCCCCATATTATCTAGAATAACTCTTGACCTTTTGGATCTAGAGTTATAATACCATGTCATAATACCATTCATTTCAAAAACTTCAACTGATGGAAAAAAGTAACACTAATAATTATATCTCTAATACTCTATAAACCTCCATTGTACACATTGTACAAATATTCCATTTACTCTTCGTACTTTTCCAAAAAAAAAGGCTACTCATGCAAAAAACTTAAATTATATCATCTAGAATTATATTATTGAAAAGTGTTTTAATATTGTCTAGTGATTCCATATTTTTATAGTGGTTGTCTAATAATAGGAAGCGGGATAAAAAATATGAATTCTTACTCGAGCGATTTACGGAGAGCAGGGAGAACAAGGTGAGGAAGGTTATGAGTGACCCAAAGCTTGGAAGTGACAAAGAGGTCTTGGCGGGTGACGAGACCAAGCTGAATAGCCTCCTTCAAGGCCTCTCCGAGGGCCTGCTCGGAGCCGTAGGCGGTGGCCGTATCGAAGTGCCTGTAGCCTTGCCTGACGGCCTCAACGATGGCCTCCTTAGTGTCTTTCTTGCATGTGAAGTCAGGTGCTGATCCCATCCCTATCACCGGCATACTCACTTCGCCAGAGGCGTTGGGAAGCACCACCGTTGGAACCTTAACTGCAGCCATGTCTAATATATAGTTTGATTTAATTATTTGAGAAATTAAATTAATTAGAGTAGTATGTGTGTAACGTAGTAGTGCAATAATAAGGCAGGAGTGAATGAATAAGCTAAAGGTTGCAGCCCTTTATATAGGTGAAAAGAAATAAATGGGATGGAAGTGGAATGCATGATGCATGCATGCATGTATATCTGAGGGAAGGAAATATAGCATTAATAATTTTGTTGTATGTGGGTGGAGCAGTCCAAGTGTGTAGTGAAGTGACCGGGGGTGTGTTAGGTGGAATTGTGTTGTGCTCTACCTCGGGTATTACCAGTCCACCCAATATTTTCTATTCTAATATTATTATCCAAGAATGTTATTTCTTTCTGTTTGTATTTTGCCTCATAATCAACCAACGTGTTCTTCGCAGGCTCGTCGTCACCTCCACATGGCACTGCTGCAGGATATTCGGCCATCTGAGCTTTTATGTATGTTTTATCTTAAGTATATATGGAGGAAAGATTTTTTTTTAAAATTATAATTATTTTGGAGACCACTTTTTTATAAAGACACTAAAAATATTTTTTTTAAAGATAGGAGACTCGAACCCACAATCTCTTAATTGAGTATGAAGAGATTATGCCATTGAGTTATAACTCATTGTTTTTTTTAAAGACATTTACATATGTTATGATATTATTGGACATCTTTATTAAATCAGTTAATAATTTATTTTTTAATAAACTAGAACAAAATCAGTTTATTATAGCAACAATAATAAACTTAATTGTCTGCATTATAATTATTAGACTCAATTTGATCCGATCGATGATTTGAACTGAAATCATGTTTAAATTTTTTTATAAAAAGACAAATATATCCTGATTTAAAAAAAAAACATAGTCCATGAATTTTGTACATTGATCGATTTGACTGAATTTAATAACAATTAGGTTTATTGTTATTATTATAAAAAAATCGATTTTATGCTGATTTAAAAAATTTAAAAATAATCAATTTATTAATACGTCTAATAATAATATAACATATAAGTGTCTTTATAAAAAGATGAAGCATCCTCCAGTTATTTTTAGTCTTTTATCCTATTTCAATAACGATATAAAAATTTACTATTATAATTTTTCAGACTTACTTAGTATTTTTTAAAATATATATATAAATTTATTACAATTTTTTAGATATTTTATTTTGCTGGAAACTTATAAATCCATAAATAAAAAGATTATCATAAACTTAATTTTCTTATTTCTGGGGAAAAAAGAAATTAAAAGGAACAAAATTAAAAGAAATTTGCATTATTACCTTAGCTTATTTTAATTTCTGCCATGCCTTATCGGTCAAATATTCTTTTCCAGTTGATTTTAGTTCTTCTCTTAGAAATATCAAAACAAAATAATATTCTGCTCATATTTACTTGCTATCCTTTTATTTTCTTAGTGTGCTGCAATGTGTAGTGTAGACTGGTAATTCCTTTTTGACTTGTTTTATGGCAGCACATTATTACATGACTTGTTGCATTAATGGGGTCTTCCTCCTTACTGCTGCTTAGAAATCTCGATGTTGAGCTCCTGTGCCTTTGAAATCATCATCAAATAATAATAATTATCTCATATTAAAGAATAAAATAATACTTTACCTTTCAACAAAGTCAAGTTCGGAGGCTGATAACTCATATAGCCATCTACCATCAACTATATATGTTCGAATTGAATGCATCATTCACGTACACATACATGTTACTACTGATAGTTGGACCCCGTAATTAATTAAGATGAATGCTACTTATTCTCTCTAAAATAATATGTAAATTATTTTTTTTAATGTGTTATATTATAATTCGATATTTATTTTAATATATTTATTATATATTTATTAAAATATTAATTAAAAATTTTCTTATATTAATAAAATTCTAAACTAAAATATTGATATTACAAATTAAAAATAAAAACACAAATTAGTATTACCGTAAAAATTTTTAATTTAAAAAGTTTATCGTGTCAAATAGATCTTTAAATTTAAAAATTTATTCTATACAATTTGGTTTTGAATTATATGAAAAAAAAAAGAAAGAAATTAAAATACTTTATTTCTTTTTTTTTTTAAATTAATGTA
>NC_029791.2:588426-589695 GCF_000816755.2 Arachis ipaensis | reverse complement strand
AAAGTAACATATAAGTTATCCTCTCTGATGTGTCACATTCTAATTCGATGTTTATTTTAATATATTTGTTATATATTTATTAAAATATTAATTTAAATTTTTTTTTATATTAACTAAATTTTAAACTAAAATATTGATGTAACAAATTAAAAACAGAAACACAAATTAGTGTCACTGTAAAAATTTTTAATTTAAAAAGTTTATCGTGTCAAGTAGATCTTTAAATTTAAAAATTTATTCTATATAATTTGGTTTCGAATTATATGAAAAAAAAGGAAAAAATTAAAACATTTTATATCTTTTTTTTAAAAATTAATGTAGCTAATTTGTAATTATTTTTTATGAAGATCTAGATTTTTATTTAATTTTTGTTAGAAATAAGAGATTTTGTGTGAAAAATAAAAGAGTAATATATAACATTATTTTTCAAATATTTTGTTAAATTTTCAACAAATTTTAATGACCCGAAATTAATTTTTTATTTTTTATTTTATTAGATAAATTAGTCATCCAACAAATTCTACTAAAAATTTAAATAAATAAACACCCATTAAAATATGATACAGAATAATTTATTTTTATGAAGGTCTGAATTTTTATTTAATTTTTGTTAGAAATTAGAGATTTTGTGTGAAAAATAAAAGAGTAATATATAACATTATTTTTCAATTATTTTGTTAAATTTTCAACAAATTTTAATGACCCGAAATCAATTTTTTATTTTTTATTTTATTAGATAAATTAGTCATCCAACAAATTCTACTAAAAATTTAAATAAATAAACACCCATTAAAATATGATACATCAGAGAGAATAATTTATATGTTATTTTAGAGAAAGTAGAGTAGCATTTACCATTAATTAATTATATTATTCTATTCTTCTGTGTTTATAAATAATACATAATTTAATTTTGAAAAGATATAGATCCTATTTTCCAATACTTATATTTAAGTAATTGGTGGATATTCCTATAATGTCATCTTTACATGAAGATAGTATTGTGAACTATTAGATGAGTTGATATATTTGACTAAATATATTTAATTAATCATCTAAGGATTTACAATATCATCTTCATATGAAGATGTCATCATGTGAGTATTTCCCTAAATAATCTAGATAAAAAAATGTTGTAGACACTATAAAATTGATCTTGAAAAAATCACAAAAAATATTCTATTGGTATATACAAGAAAAATTGATATATTTCTAATAAGTATATAAAACAAGTAAAAAGTAAATCTAAAAATAAGAGATAAATGACTT
>NC_029791.2:587622-588293 GCF_000816755.2 Arachis ipaensis | reverse complement strand
TTTTAACTTTTTTATTTTTTATTATTTTTTTCAAACAATATCACCTTCTTTCTCGGAGAAAAAAAAGGTGCCGCAGCAACGTCAATGATAGAAAGTACAGGAGCAGCACGACACATAGGAGAAGAAGGTGGATGCGTTACTTTTTTACATATTAAATCTTAAATTTCTCTAATTGTGCACCTATTAAACAAATGAAAACAAAAACAAAAATACTATTTGTACATTAAAATTAATCACTAATATATTTGTATATAAATATATGTGTAATTTAATTTATTTTCAATATATATTTATATTTTAATATATATTTTATACTGATGACTGATTTTAGTATACATATAGCGTAGCTCAAAAAGTAATTACCAAAAAACAATGAGACAAAAATTAAATCACCAAGTTTTTTTCTTTTTATTTGTTAATCTTATTTCCTTCTCTTAACTCTAGATTTTCTGTCTTCTCCAATTTTCCAAGAAGAAAATTCACAAGTCATCACGCCAAATGAACAAAAGGTACAAGAAACGTGGGGATTTGAGATCAGTAGAGAGTGCAAGATTGTCAAGCATGTCCTACATTGCTGTGTTTGTCGTCTTCTAGGATTTGTTTACAGAAATAGTGATAAGACGTTAAGATAAAGAATTAAAGATATGAAAACATAAAATTATGTTTGATAA
>NC_029791.2:579587-585571 GCF_000816755.2 Arachis ipaensis | reverse complement strand
AAATTTTGTGCCTTTATCTTGTATGTTTGTTCTCCGCCATTGTTTTCATAAACAAACAATGAAACTTCAACTATCAACGTTCAACACACACCACAAATCAGAACTCCCAAATTACCCTTGGATATTTCTGGCAGCAACAACTCTTTGATTTCGATAACTTACAGGTGGGCAGATAAGCTTTTAGTGGTTTCTTAAAACGTCTTAATAAATATTAATTAAGCTACAAGTAGTTTAATTAATATTCAACCACATATTACCATTCGCAAAGTATAGGTAAATAATAAAAATATTAAATAATGTGAATAATAGATATATTAGATATTCAATTTAATAGGTATACAGATGATTATGTTTATTATTTTTAATTAAATAGTTATTTTTTTATTTAATTTACTCATACACAATTAACAATGACTGAATATTAAATTTATTAGGTGTGCAGATGATTATCTTAATTTTAAAATTCAGGAGATAATTTAAAAAAATATTTTTTTACTTTATTAAATCAATTTTAGAATTCATTATTTACATTATTTACAAAAATTACTATCTACCTAACAAAACCTATTTCCATTTTTTCTGATTGGGAGAAACATTTTATAGTTGGGAGCCGCTCAGATAAAAACGTTGAAAACGTCTTTTTATAAATATGTTTTTTAATAATTAAAATTTAGCATATATAATCGACTAAATTGTGTTATTTTTGTCAAAATTAGGTTAGACAAATTGATTTGACCGAAAAATGGTGAATCAAATTTTGAACTGGTCTAAATTAATATTATTTTTTATAGAAAATGACTACAATACTCTATTATAGAAAATGACTAAAATACTTCTATTATATATATTAATTTTGAAAATCCTAAATTTTAGTGCTTTATTTTTCGGGCAATTTAATTAAATTGTTTCACTCTCAATATTATGCAAATATATTGTTTCCAAATCTAATACGCAAATACATTGATTCACGTATCTATATAAACTGCTATTGGCAGTAACGGTTTACAGATTGTTTATAGATATGTGAATCAATGTATTTGCGTATTAGATTTAGAAATAATGTATTTGTGTAATATTGAGGGTGAAACAATTTATTTAAGTGGCCCTTATTTTTTTATCCTAGGATTAGGATTTAGAATTTTTATATATATTATGTTTATAATCACTTAGATTTATATATCATCATATTTTTTTGTATTATGTAACATGATCAACTAATCATTTTCCTTAAAACTCATGCATCTTTAATTCTTTAGATCACCGAAAACAAATATGAGTAATAATTATCCAAGGTTGAAATGTTTTGAAGACAATATGGACATTTTTTTATTTGTTATTTTTTCCAATAATCGTTGTCACTTCCCAGTCACACACCTAGCCAAAAGTTAGGCGAAAGTTACAAGACACAGCTCAAAACAAAAATACAACCTGAAAGCATAACACAATTTAAACTCTTTTCTTTTTTGTTTATGAATTGGTCGTTTAAAATAAAAGGTTGAACTTTATAAGACTTTAATACAAGGAGGATATATAGCCAAAAGAAACACACAAGTACAGTAGAATTATATGTAAGTACAATAACTCATGCATTCTCATGTATAATAAAAGACCTATAAAACGAAGACAAATGCGGGAAATTTAACTTGGGTGTAGATATTACATATCCATGATAGATAGTTTATTTAGAGAGAGAGCATAGCATTAATTAGCATTATTAATTACTGATGCTCGTCTTCCTCGTCCCAGAGATCATGGAGAAGAGGCTTGGTGGGTCCCTTGATGAGTCTATCTTGATGGATTTCACTGATTTTCTTGTAATCTTCGTCCGTCAAACACCAATCGAAGATCTCCAGGTTCTGCTTCATTCTCTCCTTGTCATAGCTCTTAGCCACAACCGTCAAGCCTTGCTCGTAGATCCATCGCAGACAGATCTGAGCAACAGTCTTGGCGTGAGCGTCAGCCAGTTCCTTGAGAACGTCGTTGTCCATCACCATGTTGGTTCCCCTGCTCGAACCCTTCCTCAGAGGAGAGAAGGCAGTTACGGTGATGCCTTTGGACTTGCAGAATTCCCTCAGCTTGTGTTGCTGGAAGGCAAGGTTGACTTCCACCTGGTTCACTGCGGGAGGGATGGTTGCAAAGGAGAGAAGCTTCTGGAGTTTCTTGATGGAGAAGTTGCTGACTCCAATGGCTTTAGTGAGGCCCAGTCTCTGGCATTCCTCCATGGATTTCCAGACACCCTCCATGTCAAATGGCACCAGCTCCGACTGCTCAATGGGATATGTCACCTTTCCTGGTTTTGCTGATATGGGCCAGTGGATCAGATACAGGTCCAAGTAGTCCAGTTGAAGTGTCCTGCATTTGCATGCATGTTAATTAATTGGATCCCGCTAGAAAGACAATGGACTATTTGTACAATGTGTACAATGGACTATTAAGTTACAAAATAACATCTCTCGTACTATCTAGAATAACCATGCGAGTACTAGTGATAATAAACATCTTTCCAAAAGCTTAAACTGATGGAAAAAGATAATACTAATAATTATATCTCTAATACTTCCTAAACCTCTATTGTACACATTATATAAATAGGTTCCTCATACTTTCCCTAATTAATAACTACCAAATTGAGAGAATAGAATAGTAATAAGTAATAAGTAAGTATCGTACTTGAGTGATTTTTGGAGAGCAGGGAGAATGAGGTGAGGGTGGTTGTCAGTGACCCAGATTTTGGTGGTGATGAAGAGTTGATCCCGGGAAGAAATGAGTCCAAGTTGGAGAGCTTCTTGGATGGCTTCTCCGACGGACTGCTCAACGCCGTAAGCAGAGGCGGCATCGAAGTGCCTGTAGCCCTGCTTAATGGCCTCAACAACAGCGTCTTTGGTCGACACCTTGCTGCTCGCTTCAGGGGCAGTGCCCAGCCCAATCACTGGGATTCTGCGTTGCCCGTTCGATGATTCTAGAACCACTTCGGGGATTGCTACTGTGGCCGCACCCATTATGTATGTATGTATGTATGTGTGAGTGTGAAATGCATGCATACAGGGGTTTGCCTTGCCACCTTTATATACTTTGGATTAGGATCATTTCCCTTCAACACTACTTTGTTTTTTAGTGTGGTTGTTGGGTTTGGGTAGTAGCTATCTTTCAATTCGCTACTACCATTTTTACATTTAATAATCGATATATATGGATTTGGATCCTCTAAATTTTGAATTTCACTTTAGAGAGTAAAGTTTGATCTCTCACCTTTAAATGGTTTCTCTCTCATATCTTCTCTTGGTCCCACCTATGAAATAAATGGTGAGAGATCAAACTTTACTCTCTAAAGTAAAATTCAAAATTTAGAGAATCTATATATATATTTTAACTTTCTGTTTCATTAGATAGGCGCTGAGATAGTAAAATGTCTTTATTTGGTGTCTAAGACTTTCAACTACTCGTAGTCTAGTTTCTTTTTACTTTTGGTCAAGAAATTACTAGTCCATGCATGTATCATCATTATGCTTGATGGATGAACTTAGTTGCTTCAGTTTGGATGATCTTTTAGCGAGTTAAAATCAAATCTTAAGGTTTATTATTTAACTCGAAAAACAAATGGATCCAACTATATGAGCTGGATTTAGCTATATGAGAAGTGATAGGGAACTAGTAAGTTTTGTGATTTGTAACCATCAACTAGTCATCATTAGTGATTTTAATGGTGTGAAATTTCATCTAAATGTATGAGATTATTCACTTTACTTTTACTAGTTAAATGCTGATCAGATTTCAATAAAACTGCTGGTTCTAAATTTTTTCTATAGTTATATATGTGACAACAACATATAAAAGAGAGTGAAAAATAAATCAAAATTTAAAATTAATTATTGATTAATTGTTCATATAAAATATATATTAAAATATATAAATTATGTAAAATAACATATATAAATATATAGTTATTAATTTAGTACCTAAATTGTTACTCAACAAATTAAATAAGGTGGAAGCCAATGAGTAATAGTTCAAATGGCATATATAGTCTTCCTATACTCAATTAAGAGGTTGCTGGTTCGAGTCTCCTATCTTTGGTAAAAGAAAAAAATTAAATAAGGTGGAATAATGTCGCTGCTTTTATTTGTTGATCGATTTCATCTATAAATAGGAGAATAGTAAAAGGTTGAAAATTTTACTCAAAAATACACTTATATATACACATGCATAGACTTCGTCACTTCATCCTAAGTTGGTTTTCTATAGATTTATTTCCACTCTTCTTTCAATTTTTTACATTATTGCAATTTATCCTTCTATAAGATTTTGTTTCCTTTTATCTAAGTCTGTCTTGTTCTTTCTATCTTTGTTTCAAGTCCTTTGAAGTTATGTAAAAGTTTTTGTATATGTCTCATACATTTTGAAATTCTATAAAGTGTTATTGTTTTATACTTGTTTAGAGCAATGTTTATACTTTATACTAAAGTTTCGTTTCTATCACATTTATATTAAATTTACGTGCATGTTTATGGTTCTGCAAATATTGTATGATATTTGTCATAATTTCTTTTTTTATTGACAAAATAAAAAATTTGATGCATAAAAATTATGATTTTGCTCCTAGATACTAGATTTTGAAACATGGTTTTTTATGTTCGTTGACTCTGTGAACTTGTAGTCTTTAATCTCGAAAACATAAAACTGAACCTGCATAACATAGGTAATATCTTTTAATAAAATTGTCTCCCTTAATAGTTATGGAGCAAGTTAGAGATCCTGGCCGGCTATGACAAACAATCCAAACTGAGAGGAATTAATGTTAGGAGCAAGTTAGATAGATCCTGGCCGGCTACGAGGAACAATTCCAACTATGAGAGGAATCACGCAAATTATAACACATTGAATGAAGCCAAATTCCAAACCCATTGAGTGGCATTATTCATATATAAAAACATCCTGTTTATTGACCATACAACCTTTCTCAAGAAAATAATAAAATGAAGAGCATTACTGTTAATACATGATAAAACGGGAAAGTTTTAATTTCATGTTGTTTGATGCTTAAAAATTAAAAAAAAAGTTTACGGACCAATAACTTTATTAAATTTTGGTCAATATGTAACTAACAAAAAAAAAGAATAATTCTATATCGTTGGATGAAATCTCATACCATTAAAAATATTATTAATAACTACTTAATAACTACAAATCACAAAATTTGTTGGTCTTTTTACTTTTCAAAGTTAAAATACTTGAGTAGTACATCTCGAATATTTTGACTACTCTTACAAGTGACATATTACATGTAAAATATAAGAAAGAAAGTAGTGGCTGGTGGTGCAAACAGAGACGAAAAGACTGAGATTGAGAGACAGAGACTAAGAGACAGAGATTGAAATAAATTTCAGTATTCTGTTAAGTGTAAAATGGGAGACAAAAATTGAAACAAGAATGAAACTCTAATTTAATTTGCACAAAGAGTAAAATTGGAATTAATTAATTGAAATGAGAGTATTTTAGGTATAAAATGTTATTAAGGTTTCAGTCTCCATCTCTAAAAATTTTAGTCTTCTATCCTTACTTTTTGGAGGTACTGAAATACTGAAATTTTAGAGACAGAGACAGAAATTTTAGTACCAATCTCTGAACCAACAAACATAATACTGAATCTCAGTCTCTCAATCTCTGTGTCAGTACCTCAAAACAAACACTGTCGGAGAAACCAAATACTCAAATAGTAGTGAATAATTATGAATGGGAAAAAAATTAGCTGAATCGGTCTTTTACCACCTAACCCACATTTGAATTTCTTTGTCGTAGACTGCAGAGTAAACGGACACTAATTTGACAGGCTCGCCTATGAGACTAAAGAATCTATTTATCCATTTATCCATTTATAATATATTAAAACATAGTCTAAAATAATTTCATAATACATTTTCAATCTTCTAACTTTTTGATACTATATCATATCAATTTAAATATAATTAATTAGCACAATTTATTTA
>NC_029791.2:572937-579532 GCF_000816755.2 Arachis ipaensis | reverse complement strand
TTAATATTTTTATATAAAATCTAATTTTAGTATAAATTTTTTAATTTTATAATTATTAAATATTAATTTAATTCATATATTTTATAAATTGTATATCCATTATTTTATTTTCGCACGATGTAGAAGCCTAAATCTGGTATTTACTTATTTAGTGGTGTATCATTATTTTCGTAAAAATTCTAATATAGACCATGCATAGAGCAGTGACGCATGTAGGACAGAGTGAATAATATAATATTCTTAATTTCTTCCGCAGTTATCTTCTCATTATATACGTCATGGCTTTGAAACTTAATTGAAGTTCCTTAATTTTCCAAAATAGATAGGTAGTGTACCATGACTGAACTTAATTAGTGACATTCCCAAGATATTAATTTCATTCCTTTCAGACTTTTGAGTTTTCAATGTTCAAAGCACATGCTAATTAGTACACCCAAGCTCAAGTTTAAGTGACGATGTTCTTCAAACGTTTTAGCACATCTTTTTCTCCGGTCAGTTGCGTCACTAAACCTACCAAAATATTATATACTTTTCAAATTAATTATTCAACTCTACATAAAATCAATTCAACAAATATTTTCTTATAGAAAAAAATAAGATAAGATTAAATAATGATGTTTAACTTATCTAAATGAACTACTTACCGTTGGTATAGTGACGGCAATCATTAACACCAACTCTCAAACTTGTTTCCCATGTTTTGTTGAATTCAGTTGCTACTTTTTCAGCATCTTCTTTTGAATATCCAACCAGCCAACATTTGTTTCTTGGCAATTTTTTCAACTTCCTCACCAGGACAGCTCCTAAGAGTATTGTGCCAGTTTATGTTCAACACTGATCACAATCTATTGTATGATAACATTAACACAATCAAATATAAAGTTGTAAGAATCTGACCTGGCACTGATCTACCAGATAGAACTGCTAGTGCCGCATATGGATCTTCAGGGTCTTTTGGTTGAAAATCATAAACCAAAAGCTGAAAAGAGCAGGGGTCTGTTCTGTTGTTGATGATGACCATGAAATGGTGGAAATTCCAGAAATTGAGAGAGTAAGCAGCTGACATGAGGAGCTGGGGTGGTCCCTTTTTGGCCCTCAGAGGCATTGCTGCTACATACACTTCTTCTCTCCCACTTCTTACCATGGATGCCTTCCATACACCTGAAGCTGCCATCACCTCTCTCTCTAACCACACCTCATCCACACAATGTTAAAAGCCTCTATGCTTCTATTCATGCTTATCTCAATCTCAGCCACTACTTTTTTATCCACTGGTTCTTATTCAAATGCTGTCTAGTGCACCACATCTTAAGCAGTATACCACACACAGAACCGTGTTAAACAAGGAAAAGTTATTATGTAAAATCAACTCTAATGTCGAATTTTTCTAATGTCAAATTTCGCTAGGTAGACAATAACTTTTTTAGACAATAACTTTATTAGGATAACCATATATACACTTAGTGAATTAAACATTCGACATATTCATTGTTCACATTATTATCTGTAATTTTTTAAATGGCGATAAAATTGCTCATATGTGGCAAAGCAGCTGGTAAAATATATAAGGTGATAACATAAATAAGATGCTAATGAAGTAGTAAATATATTATTATTTTGACCAAACCTCAGAGTCAATACATAAAACTCATATAGCAGCTAATGCCATTGGCACTGGTGAATTTAAATGGATCACACACTCTCATCCCTGACCTCATATCCATTTAGCTACTTTTATTATTAATACTAAACAAAGGAAAGAAAAAGACAGGCAGACAGACATGCATGCATGCAGCAACAGACACACATAATATATAAACTCTTTAGAAAACAGAAATGAAACGAGTGCGCATTATGTTCCCCCTTCATCTTCCTATTCACTCTTCTCAGCTGGACCTGCTTCTCCTTCTTTGTTCACTTGCTCCTCTGAGGCTGCTTCTTCTGTTTTCACCTTCTTCTCAGCTTCTGGATCTTCGGCTTCGGTTTTGGCTTCAACCTTGTCATCCTTAGCTTCTTCTTTAGGAGGATCAGCATTGGCTTCTTCTTTGGTTTTGGTTTCTTCCTCAACAACAGCTTCTTCTTTTTCTTTTTCTTCTTCTTCTTCTTGGGGCTCTTCTTCCTTGACTACTACTACAGTCTTGCTTTCTTCTTGTTCTTTGGTTTCATCAGTAACCTCAACTGAGGGTTCTTCTGGGGCTGGTGGTGTGGTGGTCTCAAGAACTTGCTCTGTTGAGGTGGTGTTCTCCAGCTGCTGCTCCTTTTCAACCTTGAATGATGCCTCGCTTGTTGTGTCCTCCACTAGTGCAGCCTTTGCTGTTGCAACCTACAAAGTCCAATTATGGGTTAGTGATGGTAAGATGTGATAAGATCACACTGAAGAAGTAAGATTAAGATAATATATAATGCTGAAACAAGAGAAGGAACAGAGAAATATAATCTATCTTCTGCTTGTATGATATGATCAAGAAAGCTAATTATATCAAGTAGTTAAAAAGGTTAAAGTGTTGATAAGGTACCTCAACGGTGGCCATTGGAATTGATTGGAACACACAAGAATATGCAATATAATTGATGATGATTATAAAAGAGCAAAGGTTTTAGTGAAGAGTGTATGAATGTTATGATGAAGAGGAATGAGGAATGAGAGTGGTTTAAATAGAAGTAGGGGGGGGCAAGTTGATGAAGAAAGTAGGGAGAGGTGGTGCATTTCAAGAATCTTGGGATTAGACAGTGAATGTTAGCAATGGGAAGCATGTTTGGCAATAACGATGGCAAAGGCTTTGAGATGGGGTTATTGCTTTTGTTTTATTACATCTCTTTCTATTTCTATTGGGAGCCTCAATAATTCACTTCCATTTTTTCATCGAATCCATCATCTGCTTTTCGTTCTAAGCTTCTGTGCTTTGTGCGGTCGCACCATAATACCTCTATTTAACTAAATTTTACAGCTGTTAATCATGTTCGTCAATAGTTAAAAAAAAAGTGATTTTAAAAGCAAATGGATCTTAATTAATTCCTTTATACTATGTTAAAATAAAACATATATTATTAGAGGACTAGTTTTTTGTTTTCCATAGTTCAAAATTCATTTTACTATGATATATTTTTGTCATGGACCATTTTTCTTTCTGTATCAAGTTTATTATTCCTCCTTAATTTTTGTTTGTGTGTTCATGGTATATATATATATACGTAGCAAATTTTTCTTCAGTTAACTCAGATCTTTCAAATACAAGAGATTCATATACATGTAAGCAAACTTTTTCAATCTTTATTGCGAACTTACCATTACTATCATCTGCTATATCGATTTACTATATGATATGATGATTATTAAATAAAACCTAAATAAAAGACCAGCATATTTTGTAATTTGTAGCTATCAATTAGTTATTATTAATATTTTTAATGATCTAAAATTACATTTAATGGTGTGAGATTGCTCACTTTTCTTTTGTTGATCAAGTGTTGGCCAAATTTTAATAAAGGTACTGGTCTTTAAATTTTTTCATATATTAAATGAAATGAGCCATTAATAACTTTCAAATTGTCTCTACTAGACTACTACTCTCAGCTATATATTAGTTCTTATTTGCTCTCTATTGTTGAACATTACTACTGTGTTCAACATTTTCTTAAAGTGTGGGATTACTATTGTAGTAATTATCTATTTTTACACATAGGGTCTGCCAAATCTTACGAGGAATAATGTGGCATTAGTTTTTATTTCTTTGGGATCTAGAATTAAGAAGTGAGTATATTTTTCTTGGATCTGAAAAACATAGATTTATGGAGAGAAGGGTACGTACGAAAACGATAGTGCTATTACCGTGGCCTTGGACGTAAAGTCGAAAACAACAATCCACCGTTCATGTCATGTAAACAATTTCAGGGGCCAAGGTTGGCTGGTAGGCCCATTGGGCCAATTTAATGGACCCAAATCACATCACCTTATGTACTTAGCCCTATGGCTATGTGACACGTGGAAATCACGTAACCGACCCCGTAGTCGTTTAGTGGCTGTCTTGCTCTTTAAACTCCTTTCTGTGACTTGATATGATTTTATTTTGGAAGGCTATAAAAGTATGCAAATCAAATTCAAGGTAGGTGAATGATGGCACCGTTGATATCTTATTAGTGTTGCTAAGAAACTATTTTTTTAACTAATAATTAATTAATAAAGTAATAGATAGGCAAAAATTAATAATGTTAAAGTAATAGCAATGTGTTGTGCATTAAGAGTCTGGTATTGGTCATGAACTATGATAGAACTATGAATTATTTTCCAAATCATCTTGTGTACGTAGGCATGCATATTTGATGTGTCAATCTCTGAATTGAAGGAGAAATTAGAAGAAATGGTTAAATGTTGTATCTAAGTTTAGTAATAGATGAATGGCAAAATTTAAAAAAGGTGGAGTCAATGTTACTATGATAAGAGTTAATTAAGAGATCATAAGATTGACAAATATTTCGGATCACCAGAGGAGCATTTTCCCGAATTACACATATTTGTATCCCTGAAAATGTGAAGAAGATCTCTTATTAGCTTGCCTCTCTTTTTGTTCTTCTTTTTTCTTGGCTAATGCTTATTCACTATTATTATTGTTGGCTTTCATGAGACGTATATAAACTCTGAATTGCTTAATTTGGTTTGACCAGTAATCATTGATTAAAAAGAATTACATACGTATAGTGTGTATGCCTCCTGTTGGGGTGATGAAATAAGGAGCATTGGGTGTTGGAGCTGTTTGAAGTTCCAAGAAGTAATTCGGAGAAATATAATCCAATAATAATAACAATGGGGTTCTTTGGAAAAGGTGGTCCGGCGCAGGCGGCGGCAGCAGAAGGAGGAGATAACAAAGACAACGAGGAGGAGAAGAGTGACGGTGAGCCTCTGAGCAGGCAGATGAGTGAGTCTTCAACTGTGTATGCAACTGATCAGGAGGAAGATGATGAGTTTGCATCCAAGTTGCAGCTGGGTCCTCAAACCACTCTCAAGGAGCAACTTGAGAAAGATAAGGTTCATTTTCATTTCATTTCAAAAATTTGTGTATTATTGAGTGTATTCAAGTTGTCTATTTAAATTGTCTCAAATGATACAATATAGAAGAGTATTTATAGGTGCTAAGAGAATCGTAATAATAAAGACGTAATATTCTATAATAAATATTCAGATATACTAAATAATTCTAATTGATTCTAATTATATTTTAACACATTTCGTTATTTGCATTGCTTTCGAATTGTGTTGGTTGGGATTGTGGTAGGACGACGAGAGTCTAAGGAGATGGAAGGAGCAACTTCTTGGGAATGTGGATGTGAACAATGTGACAGAGGTTCTGGAACCAGAAGTGAAAATAATAAGCCTTTCAATAGTGTCACCTGGAAGAGAGGACATAGTGCTTCCAATACCTGAGAATGGGAATCCAAAGGGTCTATGGTTCACTCTCAAGGAAGGAAGCCCATACCGCTTGAAATTCACTTTTGTAGTCAGCAATAATATTGTGTCTGGATTCAAGTACACCAATACTGTTTGGAAGACTGGTGTAAAGGGTATGTATGTATGTATGTATGTATTCAATTCTGTCTAGCTTGTATTTGTATGTATATCTGAAAAGTGTATATGTTACAATTTCAGTGGACAGCGCAAAAGAGATGCTTGGAACATTCAGCCCTCAGGCAGAGCCTTACACACATGAGATGCCAGAAGAAACCACACCCTCTGGCTTGTTTGCTAGAGGACAATACTCTGCTAAATCAAGGGTAATCCTAATATTATTATACCGTGAAAACTCAGGTGCAGTAGACTTCACGTGAAGTTGATTGTTGAAAGTCGTTAGATAGTTTGACTGATTTGACTAAATTTTCATCTAATGACTCTCAGCTATCAACTTCACGTGAAGTCGACTGCACATGAGTTTCCATTTTATTATATTATATACATAATATAAATAAAAACCAACAATTAATAATTTTAATTGTTGTTTTTGCAGTTTGTTGATGATGACAACAAATGCTACCTGGAGATCAACTACACTTTTGATATTAAGAAGGATTGGGCTTAATCAACATAATATAATATAATATATTATATACATATACATGGATCGGATATCTTCCAAGGATCCCTACTATTAAATTTTATTTCATTTATTCTTTTTCATTATTATTGATCATAGAACTCACACATTTTAGGTACTAAATTCGGCCTTGTACCACTTTCCGAATCAGAAGTGCCATGTTTGTTTCTTTGTCTGTTGGTTAGCTTTCTACTCTCTTCACCATTTGTGGGTTTGGGATGGAAGATACATTCTCTTCTGTACTCCATTCAGAGTCTTCTCTTGTATTTTCCTTATCAAGAAACTAAAGACCAACAAATTTTGTGTTAATAACATTTTTTTGTTATTTAAGAATAAATTACCATGACTTTTTCTAATAATCCTAGCTATAACATCACAATTTTTTTTTAATGAAAAATACTTTCTTTTTTTTGTCAAGTTAAATTATATGACACCCAATATCTTTCTATTTTATACAATATAATGCCACTTTTTCTAAAAAGATTACTAATACAAAATTAGAAGGTAGTAAA
>NC_029791.2:570527-572846 GCF_000816755.2 Arachis ipaensis | reverse complement strand
TGGTTAGATTTGAAGGTTTTTGGGACAGTTAAAAATTAAAATGGATTAATTGAACATGTCCCACTTCGCAGTTACAGTCCTTAATGTTTTGGGCTTCACATTATTTAGCCCATGGCCCAACGCCATGGAAAATTCCGCACCAATTAGGCCCATTATGAGTTGAGAACTCTGATTACATTATTTATTCTATTCGTCACTGCACCTATATTAAGCATCAACCTTTTGAAACGATTTATTAACATGATTTTTCCTACCAACCTTGTTCGAATTACTATTATATTGATATGACCGATTGAAAGGAGATCAACTTCAATTATAAGCACTAAATTTAATATATTATTATGATGGATCGGTCCTAAATGAATAAGTTAAACCTAGCACAATAATTTTTTCAGAAGTGTATTATTCATGTAAAATACGCAATTTTCCCACAACCATTCAAATCATTTATTATTTTTATATTATTAAAATTATATACGTTTTTACTAGTAGTTATTTCAAAAGTTAAAGATTAAGATAACATTATTAATAATAGTATCTACTAGCTATAAAATGATTAAGACAGCTAGGCGCTGATAGGTACTACAAAAAGTTTGAAAATAAATAATACAATTGGGTAAAGATTAATCAATCTTGTATTGTTGAGCTGGACAATTTATTTTGTAAATAAGCTTGTGTCAACTTGTCGCCATATATATTAGTAGTTAAAAAAAACGGAATAAACTGGCTAATTTCGCATAATAAGATAATAACATGTTTGGTAATAAAACATGTGCTTTAGTTTTAGAAGCACTGCGAATCAAATAGTTGTTTTGGCGGCCCCCATGCATGAAGTTCAAAAATGGGTATTTTCATTCACCAAAAAATTAGTATATGAATGAATAAGACTTTCTCCTATACATGCAACACATAGATACTTTCTTGTCCAAAAATATGAATTTGGCCAGTTTAGTAAACAACTTAATTAAGTTTGTCCTTAGTCTGTCGGGACGAGGGATACTGTGGGCAACCAAAAAAAGTTTTTTTTGATAAAATAACTTAAACAATAAATAGTTATATTAAGAGTAGCTTATAAATAAGTTATTTTGTATTTGGATTTTTAGCTTTAAAAATACTTATTTTATAAAAATGTGATAAAAAGTAGTAGTATTATGAAAAAAGTCATTTTTTTAACTTCTCTATAAGTTCTTAAATAGCTTTTTAAAAAGTTACAATTTAATTTTAAAAATTACACTAAACATTAATACTACTACTTTTTATAAGTTAAAAACTCAAAAAAATTACTCCCGAAGCTTTCCAAACAAGTCCTTTGTTTCTGTGATGAGTTTGGAGTTTGAAGGGCAGGACAACAATGATGTTGTGATCATTCATTGATTACATGAGGTTCTAAGTTCTGAGAAAGAACGCGTAAAAGATTGGAAGACCCACCAAATCCAAAGTGTTATAGAATCACCTTGATAGCCAAATCCTAGCTGCCACTCACATTGAATTGATGGCAATTTTTCACCTTCTATTCCACATTTACTCCTTCTCCTAGTATACATCATGCTCTATGTCTTTAGAGTTATGCTACGTGTACATCAAAATTAGCCACCAAAATCAATTACTAATATAAAATACATGCTAAAATATAAATATACATTAAAAATAAATTAAATTACACATATATTTATATACAAATACATTAATAACTAATTTTAGTGACTAATTTTGATGTACAAATAATATTTTTGATGTTTTTATCAGTGTCCTTAAATGCGAGAAAATAATTGAATGACTCATTTTAATTTATACTGTATATTAATTTAATTCATATTTTTAATGAAACGTGGCTTTTGTATTAAAGTAGAATTACGCATCAAATTCAATCTTATAAATTAATTTAATGCATATCTATTTTGAGACATTTCTTATTGCTTGTTTATGTATGTATGAGGATGAGGATGCATTACTTTTGCTTTAATATGACGAAGGAAGCTTTACAATCAAATGAACAGTGATCTTAACTACTTCCATTTTCTATTACATTATATAATCATGTTTTGATTTTGTCATGTGAGTTGTGATAATATTAACGAGGTTCATGTGCACTAATTTAGTTATAACGGGCCAATTGATATTGCCACTGCACCTAGCTCTGCTACAGGACAAACGTCATTAAACCGTTTGTTAAGAACAATTAAAGTTGCTAACGTTGAGAGTAATCATAATTAGCTAGCTAGCTTGACCCTTTTTTTTTTTGGTTTTGGGTTTGATTAGACCGGGCGCTTCCCCTGATAAACTTCACACATTTACTATATATGTGTATATAACTATATA
>NC_029791.2:544570-570453 GCF_000816755.2 Arachis ipaensis | reverse complement strand
TTATACTATAAGAACAAATTAAAAAAATATAGGTATTCTTTCGTTATCGTTTCCTGGACTTTGCTCGTAGTTTAATTTCTCTCTTCTTAATTGATTCATTTTCAATCAAATCACGATTATACGTACCTTTGAACTGTTATTTTGTTGGTATGGTGTAGCTCTTAGTATATCAACTCATAATGATAATAAATTTGGATTACACCAGACGAAAGAAGGCAACAATATTTATATATATAGATATATATTTGAACGAAATATGATATATAATTAGCTCATATGTCAATTCTTGTGAACTTGATTGATGGTGTATTGGTAGTAGGAAAAAAAAAAGTTCATATATGGGATAAAGGAACTCTATTATACTATTACATATATGAAGGAAATTCTTTTTGAACATCATTATAAATTCCTACAATTTTTTGTTAAAATTAAAAATAAATATATGTTAATTTAAGAGTAAATGTTATGAAACAATTTATCTTGTTTAAAATGTTAATGAATTCCCTAGTAATTTGTTTTTAGAAGTGCATAGGAATAAATTTGAATGGTAAATAATAATTAGAATAAATTACCATTTATATTCATGAAAAATATAAACGCTGACAAATGTATTCATATAAGAATAAAACGACAATTGTAACTATGGAAGATGGCCTTCGTGTGCCAAAAGTACTCGGACGTTGGTTACGCAACTGGTATATTTGTCAGCGTCTTCTATAGTTATAATTGTCGTTTTATTCTTATATAAGTATATTTGTCAGTATTTTTCATGGGTATAAATGGTAATTTATTTATAATAATTATATGAAGCAATTAGCAAGCAAATTAGTGTCGGTCAGGGTGGATCTGAATTGAATTGGAAAGCGTAATAAGGTATGTTGATGTTAATAAATTAATTAATTAGTATAAATGTTACGTGTGAGAGAAAGCGAAGAGTAGTGCTTGCACGAAACAAAACGATGAATGTAGGAATTGGGATTAGTAGTTTTTGTTTTTGTGTTGGGGCATGTTTGGCAATTGCTATGAATAAGAATGATTCCTCATTTCCTCCACAGTTGGCATGGGGTTATTGTGGGCCTCCCAAACATGGCGCTGCCTCTGTTCATTTTTGTTCCCACTCTCTGTAAAGTCAATGTGTATGTATCTATGTAGTACATGTTACGAACTTACGATAATAAAATGATATCATACGATATTCAAAGTCATTTCTCATGATATTTTGGCTTTGTTACAATCATGATGATATAATATGAGTCACATATTGTGGTCCACTTGCATTGGGAAATTACATATATAGCCTTAGTAGTAAAGATATTCAGATCTATTTAGACGGCACATTAAGGTGAAAATAAACTCTTTTGGCCATATTCTATATAATAATACACAAGATTTATGGTTTCGGATGCAGTTTAATAATTTAAAACGGTATTAATTAGTTGATAAAATATTTTGACAGATTCTAATGGCAGAATTTTCTTGCGAGAATAATGTGCCTTCTCCTATATTGTGGCCTAGCCGGTATTAGGTTTTTTCTTTTTTGTCATAGAAAGTTTGGAACATAAACAAAATCCATACCTTAAGACATAAATGTGAACAGATAAACTACATTTTTATTATTCTCATGAATGATATTTTTTTTAGGGTAAAATATATTTTTTGTCCCTAAAGTTTGATAAAATTTTTTAAAATATCCATAAATTTTATTTTGTTTTAATTTTGTCTAAAAAATTTTCGATTTGTATCAAATATACCCCTGACGACTAATTTTTCAAAAAACTTAAGACCAATTCAACAACAATTTCATAAAAATAATCCTCAATACAAACAAATTAAGCATAATTTTCATGCATTATTGTTAAATTGGTCTTAAATTTTTTGAAAATTTAGCCGTCGAGGGTATATTTGATACAAATCAAAAACTTCTGGAACAAAATTGAAATAAAATAAAATTTAAAAATATTTTTAAAATTTTTGCCAAACTTTAGTTACAAAAACTATGTTTTATTATTTTTTTTTTCCCAAGCAAAGCAACAAAGCAATAGAATATGATACAGCTTAAATAACAAACAAAGAAAAGGGTGATAAAATAAAGTAGATCTCATCATCAATGAAATACATAAAAGATCAGAAAAAATGAGTATCATTAAACCATTTTTAGTTTTATTACTACATTAGAAATTTAACTATTTGCACAAGTACTGTCTCCTATTAAATATTATATTAGTATTTGCGTGGAGATGATAAATTGGGAGTTAGGAGAAATTGAAGAAAGAGAGAGAATTAGAATGGTGGGGTAGAGTGCAAGGTTGGTCTTTGATGGATTAAATAAGTAATTAGTTGAAATCGATTTGGAAAGCCCACCATACAACAACACAACACACTTCAAGTTCAAGAGCTTTTCCAGACAAGCATTTTTATTTCCCATTAAATCAAACTAATAATATTAATTATTAAAAATAAATACAACCCAAGTGAAGAAGAATCACTCATTCCCATACCATCTTTATATACTCTCTCTCCATTCTCTCATCTCTTCATCCTTCACATTCTCCATCTCTCTCTCCTTCTCTCTCTGAATTCCTCTTGTTCAGGTCTGTGTTCTTCAATCTCAATCTCCTTTTATCTTTGCTACTTTTTCTTGTGTCATTCAAGGGGTGATTTGGTGCAAAGTTTTGATTTTTCTTGCTTTTTGGTATGTGCTTATCACTTTTGTTTTGCATGGTTGCTTCAGATTTGGGATCAGCTTGACTAGATCTGTCTCATTTCATTTCTAGGGTTGATTGATGTAATAGTAATGTGGGTGAGAACTGTGTGTCATTGTGAAAATGTGTACTTGACTGGTCTAACTCTTACCGCATGTTACTACTATATTTGACTTGCTTTTATGGATAATGTGGCAACTTTATGGGGAAAATGAACTGGTAACTTATGTCATATACAGTATAACATTAAACAAAAAGTTTAACATCCATTTCTTTAGGTGTCTGATCTTGAATTCAGCATTTCAAAGTTTGGTCTTTCTCTGAGACTGTGCCAGGTGGAGTTAGAATTTGAGTGAAGCAAAAGGAACATATTTTTAAGTGCTTATTCATCTCCTTCAACTCAATTTCTCAGAATTTTCATATATTACTCTGATCTAGTGATCTGCATTCGCTTTTGCTAACTTTGGCAATCCTCTCTTGATCTATTTTTCTTTTGTTGGGTGCTTTTGATTAATTCTTGCAAGATCTGTGTCTTTAGATTTAACTAGATTGTAAACAAGTGTTCAATTTATCTTGGGTTAGGAATTTATAGATTTAGCATTGGATTTGGATCTCATTTAATTTGTTCCTTGCATTACTTAAATTGGTCAGAGAAGAATGTGTTTTAGTTTTACATTTGAGATCTAATATAACACTATGGAGCTATTTTTCCTCAGGAATTTGGAGAAGCTGGTGATAATTGCAAGGTAATTAAGGAAACACATACACTTGGGTGCCAAGAAAAGATGGAATTTTCCATGTTTTTCATTCTAAGCAATACCCTGCTGCTGCTGAGTTCTTCAGCATTTGGCAAAACAGTTAGCCCTCCAGCTCCGACCCCGACCCCAACTCCGGCGCCGGCCCCAGCACCAGACTATGTGAACCTGACAGAGCTTCTAACCGTTGCGGGTCCATTCCACACATTCCTCAACTACCTTGAATCCACCAAAGTGCTTGACACATTCCAAAACCAAGCCAACAACACTGAAGAAGGAATCACAATCTTTGTCCCAAAAGACAGCAACTTCGCATCAAAGAAGAAGACCCTATCAAACCTCACACAAGAGCAGTTGAAGCAAGTGATCCTCTTCCATGCACTGCCACATTTCTACTCTCTTGCTGAGTTCAAGAACCTTAGCGAAACCTCAACTCCCACATTTGCAGGTGGAGATTACACATTGAACTTCACGGATGACTCTGGAACCGTTCTCATCAATTCAGGTTGGGCAAAGACAAAGGTAACAAGTGCTGTTCATGCCACAGATCCTGTTGCAGTATACGAAGTTGACAAGGTGCTTCTTCCTGAGGCCATCTTTGGAACTGATATTCCCCCTACTCCTGCACCTGCACCAGCCCCAGCTGTTGCACCGGCAGCAGATTCGCCAACTGAACACAGTGCTGATAGCAAAGCTTCATCTCCATCATCATCTCAGCCTGATGGATCCTCTGCTGCCAAGACCATCATCAGCCATGGGGGCTCCCTTGTCCTTGCCACTTTTGGTGTGGTGATGATGCTCTTGTAAGGGCCAAGGGGGGTGTGCCCTCCATTTGATTTCATTGAATATTTAATTTTTAGATGATTATTATTATCTACCTATGGTGGTGTGCAAATTGTCTTTCATTTGAATATCCAATTTTTTTCTGAACATACAAGTGTTATTCATATTCTTCTTCTTCAATACATGTATGTGTATGACTGAGGATGTGATTGATTTTTACTATAATACTATTTTTTTGTTCCTTTTATTGGCTTCACTAAGCTTGGATAATGATATTAAGTGAAGAGTCCTCCTAATAATGTTTTTAGAATGTGAAAATTTAGGTAAAATCGACTTCACGTAAAGTTCATATTTAAGAGCCGTTAGATGAAAATTTAGTCAAATCAGTCAGAAATTTTACGTGAAGTCGACTTCACCTGAGTTTTCACATTCTAAAAAGGTGAAAACTCAGGGAAGTCGACTTCACGTGAAGTTGATATCTGAGAGTCGTTAGATGAAAATTTAGTCAAATCAGTCAAATCATCTAATGGCTCTTAGGTATTAACTTCATGTGAAGTCGACTGGACCTGTTTAATTAGGTCATTCATCCAATACGCTCTTGTTCACGCAAATGGTACCGTGAGCCTCTCCTTCTCACGAGGTTGGCTATGCTACGCGCCTTCATCTGCTTCTTAATATGGTGATGTATTGTTGACTTTGAAAATATTTTATTTCAGAATTTAATTGGATGATTCTCTTTTAACATAACTTGTAAGGTAAAAAATCTAATGAAATTAATAATTACGACATACATAATGAAAATTCATCCAAACTAGTTTAAAGGGTAAGCAATATGAATGTGATTTTTTAGAGAAAGTGAAAGATAAATAATGAATAGAAGCAAATAAAATGACGCCAAATGTCAATGATGGTTTAAATATTGGCAAGTGAGAAAGGAAATTAACGAACCAACAAAGGCATTCTAATTTCCTTGGTGTTCGCGGGTCCTATCGCCACCACGTTATTTACTCTCAACCCCTCTCTCTCTTTTTCTCTGTCTCTGTCTCTGTCTCTGTTTTACTCTCTCTCTCTCTCTTTCTCTTTCTTTCTTTCTTTCAAGCTTCACGCAGAAACGATGAATTCGCCTTCCTTCATTCCTTCGCTTCTTTTTCTCACTCTATAAGGTACGCCTTCTTCATTTCCCATCTCACTGTTGGATCGCTGCGATTATATCTGAAAATGTGATTTCTTCATCTCGCGTCTTGCCACAGTGTTCTTCTCCCTCGTCTTCCAACTGTTTCATCATTTTCCCCAACCCACTTTGAACATGTCTAGCTACGTCGGTGTCGTTGTTTCTGACCAGGAGCTTCAGAGCCATTTCACACAAGTCGAACTCAGATCCCTCAAATCCAAGGTAAGTCTTTCATCATCATCATCATCAAAATCATCATCCTTATCATTATTATCATCATCGTCATCGTCCTATTTTCCTATCCACCTG
Organism: Arachis ipaensis; assembly: GCF_000816755.2. Lineage (NCBI taxonomy): Eukaryota > Viridiplantae > Streptophyta > Magnoliopsida > Fabales > Fabaceae > Arachis > Arachis ipaensis. Next base: position 564,733 of record NC_029791.2, on the reverse strand, counting down.
AAACATGGAATGCCTTATAGTTTGTATCAGCAAGGACTCAATCAGGACGTGTTACCGTTGGAGATTTGCCATCTATTTTTAAAGGTTTAAAGGCTTTCAATGAATTGTTCGACGAAAATGAGATTAAGGCTATCTTGGCAGAGTCACATGACAACATGGACCAAGAAATTGATTTTGAGGGCTTCCTTAGGGTTAGTTTTCTTCTTTTTTTCGGCTACATCATGTAGTTTTGGTTCTGTCTCAATGTGTGTGCAATGTGCAATTTCGTGCTCAAATTGCTTATTCGTGTGAGTGAATGCACCTAATGTAACATTGCAGTTTTGTGTACATCTGAATAAGCATTGAGCAGATATTTCTATATTGTTTCTAAGTAATTTTGTATGTGTTTAAGTGTATAATGGACCTAGAAGCTTATTCAGTGACATCAAATGGCAGGCACATATGAACTTGCATGCCCGAGCAACTGCAAAAGAGGGTGGTCCGAAAAGTTCTTCTTCATTTTTGAAGGCAGCTACAACAACTGTTCATCATGCCATTAATGAATCTGAGAGAGCTTCGTATGTGCAACATATTAATGGCTACTTGGCTGAAGACAAATTTCTGAAGCAGTTTCTTCCAATTGATCCAGCATCAGATCAGTTGTTTGATCTTGCAAAAGATGGAGTGCTTCTCTGGTATGTGTTCTGGATCCAACCTGAGCTCAAACTTTTGAAACTTGTTCACCAGTGTTTCAATTTCGTTGATTTGATTTGCTGTTTATTTTACTGCTGCAGCAAGCTTATAAATGTTGCCGTCCCTGGGACCATTGATGAACGAGCCATTAACACAAAAAAGGTTCTCAATCCATGGGAGAGAAATGAGAACCACACCCTTGCCCTCAATTCAGCAAAGGCTATTGGATGCACAGTGGTTAATATTGGTACCCAAGATTTAGTAGAAGGAAGAGTAGGTTCATTCTTCCTTATATTTCACTTTTCTCCCTCTGCAATTTTTGTTTTCTGAGTTGACTGACTTTAACTCCTTTTTTTAAATGTCCTTTTTGGTTATCTTGTAGCCACATCTGGTACTTGGTCTGATTTCACAAATAATTAAGGTAGGGTATTGAAACCTAGCCTCTTCCATATTCTTATAATATGCGTTTCCACAAGAAGAATAGCACCAGTATGGTTTCAGTTGTGCTCTGCTAAGCTTGGAAATTTACTAATGCTATTATTTTTTCTGCCCTCCTTTTTCTTTCTTTGTCTTTTACTGTGGTGGCAATATTAGATTCAAATGTTGGCTGATCTCAATCTCAAGAAAACTCCTCAACTTCTGGAATTATTGGAAGATGACAAGGTGATATATTTGATAATCTTGTTCCTTTTCTAATTATTTACAAGTGCCATGGTTACTTCCCCTTTACATCTATCAGAAATAAACCTCCTTATTGTGTTGGTACATTTTGGCAGGATGTGGAGGAACTTATCAGCTTACCACCTGAAAAGGTTTTATTGAAATGGATGAATTTCCACTTGAAAAAAGCTGGATATGAGAAACAGGTTACTAACTTCTCTTCTGATGTAAAGGTAAGGCTTGTTCTTTATCTTTTGATTGCTGGCTTGCTCCATGGAATTTTTTTATTTGCTTTTATATGGATCCTGCATTCTGTGAAGCAAAATCATTTGGTGGACAAAATATTGTGGCTCACATTTCTTATGACGACATTTTGTTTTGGGACACGGTATATTTTCATGTATATTTTAAATTTGTTAGGAAACAGTTGACCTTCTTGTTATGTTATTCTTGGCCTTGAAAAGCATATAGTAACATTCAAAGAAAATTCCCTATGCTATCCTACACCATGCTTTTTACTGAGCCATTGCAGCTAAATTTTGATCAACATGGCAGATATTTTGGTATGCATGAGCAGAATAAAATACGGTTCTTAGTTGAGCAAGTCTATTATATCTGACAGTCTTCTGTTTACAGGATGGTGAGGCTTATGCTTGTTTGCTTAATGCTCTTGCCCCGGAATTGGCAGGCCCTGCTATTGCTGCAAATGATCCAACAGAAAGGGCTAAAGTCATTCTTGAGCAGGCAGAGAAATTAGATTGCAAGACGTACCTCACTCCAAAAGACATAGTGGAGGGGTCACCTAATCTGAATCTTGCATTTGTTGCTCAGATATTCCAGCATAGGTATGGTTAGTTTTAAGAGGTTGTGATTGGCAGGGACTACAATAGCTTTTGTATTTATTTGTTCATGAATATCCTTAACTAGACCACTGCATAATGTTATTGCCTTCTTTTAATTGTTTCAAGTAGAGTATTCAGGTGCATCCAATGAAGGTTATAGTCCGGTCCATTTTACCCAAAAATGACTGCACTAAAACTATTAAAATAAATAAAAAAGGAACCATGAAATTTATGCTTATATCATTTGCAGCTGTTTATGTTTGATGGCTGTCTTTCCATTTATTTAAAATCCAAACATCACTTCTACTTCTTCAGGAATGGTCTTAATGCTGACACCACGAAAACGTCCTATGCTGAGATGATGACTGATGATGATCAGACATCTCGGGAAGAAAGATGCTTCAGAATGTGGATTAACAGTCTTGGAATTGCTACTCATGTCAATAATCTATTTGAGGATATCAGAAATGGGTAAGATTCCATTATCAATCTCCTACATACTTTGCTTCTTCCTTTTTTTCTTTTCTGTTCATTTCCACGTATTTCTTCATTTTCTTTTCTGCAGATGGGTTTTACTAGAAGTTCTGGATAAGGTTTCACCTGGGTCTGTCAATTGGAAGCAGGCAACGAAGCCTCCTATACAGATGCCATTTCGAAAAGTTGAGAACTGCAATCAAGTTATAAAGATTGGGAAGGAGCTGAACTTTTCTTTAGTGAATGTTGCTGGCAATGATATTGTGCAGGGGAATAAGAAGCTCTTACTAGGTCTGATCCATTTTAAAAGTTACTTGGATTCTGTTTTTCTTCATTCCTTGAATATCTTGTTGGATAAATGCATTGATTTTGCTGCTGCTGCTTTTTTTTCAATCTGCCAACTGAAGTATAACCACTGGTTGGGGGAGGGGTTGAGGGTGTTAGGATGTGGTAATGTTGCTTTGTTATTATTTTGTTTATTCATGCCCATCTATATCTTAGGGATAATCATCTCCTCCTCCTCTCTGTTCCACAGCCTTTTTGTGGCAGCTGATGAGGTTTACCATGCTTCAACTTCTGAAAAATTTGAGATCGCACTCCCAAGGTAAAGAGATTACCGATGCTGATATTCTGAACTGGGCAAACAATAAAGTGAAAAAGGCAAAAAGAACTTCACAAATGGACAGTTTCAAGGTAATCAACCAAATATTTGAGTTATAAGTTATCAATATTTTATCATGCGTATATTGTAAGCTGACTCTCAATCTTTTTAATTTAAGGTTAGTGTTAAAGAATTGTGTGTGGAATAAATATAATTAAAAAGACTGTTCAATGTTTATGACAATGGAAGTCATAAGTCATGACAGTTCCTTCGATGTTAAATTGCAACTTTAGCTTTATTGTGATTAATATTTGTGTCAAATACTTTTTTTTTCTTTTTTTTTTTTCCGCTTTTTTCCTATCAGGATAAAAATCTTTCCAATGGTATCTTCTTCCTTGATCTTCTCACTGCTGTGGAGCCAAGGGTGGTCAACTGGAGTCTTGTTACTAAAGGGGAGACTGGTATGTCAACTTTGCCCATGGTCAAGAAACTGAGGCTAGCTATTAGTTTACAACTACTTTTTTTGTTCGGCATTATATTGAACTATGGTGATGTTATGTGATGTGAATACAATATCTTACAACAAACTGTAGTGCTCAAATTACCGTTGCTTGAATTGCAGATGAAGATAAGAAGATGAATGCAACATATATAATCAGTGTTGCCCGAAAACTTGGGTGTTCCATTTACCTGTTACCTGAAGACATAATAGAGGTAATATTAACAAGGCAACTACTCCAATGAAGATGTCAAAAATATCTTCTCATGATGATCTTTATTTAAAAAGTATAACTTATTTGTTTGGCCACACTTTAAATAAAAGTAACACTTTTATAACATATAAAAATCAAACCCTACAACTTATCATCCAATAGTTAAAATAAAATATCTTTACATGATGACAATCATGAAATCTTTATTGGAGTAGCCACCTATTAAAAATGTTTCAATTAAGTTTAGTACTAGCTTTGCTAGCGTTATAAGTCAATTTCCATGATTTTATCCACTGTGGTAAATGTTGTTTAAAGCAATACCAAGTTTTCTCTAATATATGATAGACCACAAGTCGGTATTGAGAGGGCTTCTTAGTTTAAATCATTGCTTAAGATGATTGGTTAAAGACCAAAACTAGACCTTTGGTCAAATGTTATGTAAATAGGGTTTTCAATCCTTAGTTAAATAGTGTATCAATTCTTAGTTGCTTAGCTGGATTCGTCTGGGTTGCTTATTTCGTGTTTGCACTTGGCAGGTCAACCAGAAGATGATACTAATTTTAACTGCTAGCATCATGTATTGGAGCCTGCAGAAACATTATGAAACTATCACCCCAGAGGCTACTTCACCTGAAGCTGGAGAAAACCAGACAAACACAGATTTAGCTAATGAGGTGTCCGATTTAGCCATTGATGATAATACAGCTTCATAAAATGCCAGCTCTTAGAAACCGCTGCTGACGTTGAAGAAAGACGCAGCCCTTTAAAAGATTGAAGTAAAACATACTCTATAGAATGAGTAAAAAAGATAAATTCATTTTTGTTTATAGAACCAAGGGAAATGCCATCCTGTAAATTTTCTCGTTTAGACCTTTTTAGTACTTAGCTACATTCTTTCATGAAAATAACATGCAATTTTTCCCAATAACAAGGTGGGAGGGAGGCATCGTTTTATTCTCCAATTGAGAGCTTTTTCTTTGTAGACAAGTTTGGTAGCCGAGGTTTCTCTTCATGTATGCACTGAGAAACATGTTTTAATCGAATGATTTGAACTTCTGATTATGTATTTCATTTTGGTGTATGCTATTTCGTGACCATGTTTGCCAACTTTCCCTATTTTTTTCAAATAAGTATGTTATAGTTTTCTTAATTCGATACTCTATAATTGGATATCGCCATTACAATTGTGATATTAGACTTATTTCTTGTAACTCCAAAATTGAAGATCAATTTTTGTAAGATATAACCGTTGATCTTGTAGTATAATTCACCCGTGGAAGTAACATGCTCCTTTTTAAGTACTATATTTTATCCCAAATGATTTACAAAATTTATAAACGTAGCAGGCCAATAGTTTCAGAAAAAAGATTGAGAGATGCACCAAATGGATTGCTTACATAAATGTCAACAGAAATTAAATGCTCGGATAGTTATTAGCTATCAAATAAGTATCGATCGTTCTTCATTGCCAGCATGGCTGAAACCGGCAACATCTCACCTTAAAAAGATAAATCTTCATCTCATAATTTTTGTTGAAAAATAATTCACAAATAAATTCTCTAAAGTGATCTGATATATGTATAATAAGGGCATTTATATTTCCTTATATTTCCTAAATGCATCGTATTTTTGCTTGTTGCCCTCGGATGTTGAGATAGTGAGTAAAGATTTTCCAAAACCTTTACACTTCAAAATTACAAACCACCACTTCATTATTATTATTATTATTATTTTTGTTTCCACGATCCCCCAATCCGACAGGCCAAGGATTAATCCGTCGCGATACTGAGCTCCATTTAAGGATTTGTTGCTGGCCAACAGGTTGCTACATGCACAAGGCAAAATTCGAACTCCGGACACTTGCTCATCATACACCCAATTCCTCTCTATTACACTTAAAATAAAATGTCGTTAAAAAAAAAGCAACATGTGTAGTTTTGATATACCTCAAAAGGTATGAATGTAACTTACCGTCATTATTAAGATTATTATTTAGTTAGAAAATATCAAGCACTCAGTAAGATACTAAGATCCAGCTAACAAAAGTTAGACTGAGCAGGTGCAAATGCCTCTTTAATAATGTAAATCCAGGGCAATGAAATAACACAATGTCCTAAATTGACATTTATTCACATTATAACAGTAACAGTTAAGTTATTAAGGTATTTAAATTTACAATTCTGACCTACAATACAAGCATCCTGAAAACAAGAGGGCTAGACCATGCCAACAAGAACTTAAGAGAGGCAGCAGACCCTATTATGATAGGATGGTTCAAACATTTCTCATATTAACTTAGACCGGAACACAAATACAATGGCGAATACTATTTATCCTCCATTTTAAACGACTCTAACCGTCTGATTCTTTCATCAAGCTCCTTCATCACTTCGGGTTCTTGCTTCTTCCTTTGCTTTGATATCGTATTGGTTGTCATGGAACCTATCTTGTCAAATGCCACCTGAGAAGTGCAAGCAAAATAACAATCATCAAAAGACAAAATGATATCTAATGAAGGAAAGCCGATGGCAAAAGCTGTCATACGGTTAGCAAATCGTCTGGATCAAATAGGTGATGAGTAGTCCTTTGCAGAATATTGATTACTTCGCCAACATGATGGGTTAGAAGTAACTCATCTTCCTTCATCTGCACTTAGAGGTTTAAAATTATTGAAACATCTCTTTGATGAAGTATTGTCTAGTGCATACTCTTTTATGTTTTTGAATGGATGAATAAGAAACCAATAAAGAACAAAAAGGCTGCACAATATGTACCTTAAATATTGCTAAGGCGACATTAAACATAACCTGAGCCCCTTCATAGAAGATAACGTCCCACACTCGGAGAGTCGTCTGTTTCATGGAACAAATATTAATATTGGGGGGAACAGAACACTTCAATGCATAAACTGAGTGCATATTGTTCTCACCTCAGAAGGTAGGCTCTTTGAAAAGAGGCAAAGGAACCACTCAGTGGTCACAAGGGAAACATCAAATTCCAAAGATTCCAAATGAGATGCTATCCTGCATTTCCATATTTTCAGAAGATACTTGCAAGTTGCAAACAAGCATATGATACACTAATTAATTAATGAAAGTTTAATACCTTGGGCACTTTTTAGTGAGTAAATCTTTAAAAACTCTCTGTTCAACATGGCATCCTGATAAGTTGTTTGTGTAACAATCACTAACCAGGACATTTTCTAACAAAACAGCAAGCATCCAAAATGCTTCTTCTTCTGTCTTCATTACAAGCAACAACAGTGCTGCAACGTAATTTAATCCCTGAGGAAATAATATTCACTAGTCAATAATTAAGAAAATATGTTCAGAGGTATGTATTTACAATTTTTCTTCTTTATAAGCCACATACTATTGATGATTTTAATTTTCACTTATAAAAAATGTATTTTAGGTACAACACAGAAGCTTCAATTTTGAAAAAGAGAATAAGCATCATGCAAGTTACTAATTCTTAAAAATTTGACTTCTAATGCCAGGAGAAGAATAGATCAAACGAATAAATGAAGCCAGACAAAAACAGTTACTCCTCAAAGATAGTTAGTATCAAATTCTAAGTTGTTATCAGAACTTTCTCTTCTGTATGAGGGGGAAAATAATTCAGAATAAGAAGGAATAGCAGGTCAAATCCACCTGACAATATCCAACATCAGAATCGCGGAAAGAATAAACAACAAGAACACGTCTAAGAGCAGCATGTCCCTCGGGAGTGTCCAACCATGGATGGCCAGGAAAGGTCCGTGGCAGATCCTGTACAGATGCATGAAGAATTATTAGAGAAAGGGAGATATAATCAGCAATTTTAACATGCATAAATTAAAAATTCCAATTTTTCTGAACTAACATCAATTACAATAACCATTTGAACGGTCGCATTAAACACCCTAACTTCCCTTTAGACCTTTACAAAATGTAAGACCCTACGCAAAGCTGATGCATATTCTTCAAACTGTACTGAATATCACACAAGTTCCCCTCTTTTCCTGCTCAGCATATACTCACAGCTGCATTTTAGCTCAACTGAATTCATACACTAAAGATCATGTAAACTCTCTGCAGAAGCCCAAGCTAATGTATCACACAATAATGCAAGGTTATAGATATACAGCTTACAAATGCTTTAGTTATTACAGATCTTTCTTGATTTTCCCCTCTTATCCAAACAAACCAGCAGCAAGATTTGTCCAAAAATCTTTCCATATGGCACACAATGTAAATTCTAGAATCTAGACAAAGCAATTCCTCCATCAAATTCAAGGAATTCTTTCCTCCGACATTGTATAATTTTCTTATCATCCCAAAGAAAGCCAACAAGGGTCTCAAACTAAAGAAAACTTGTATGAATCAAAACTAAAGTCAACTGAATGATGATGATAAAATGAGCAAGGATGAACAACTCACATGATCAATCTGTCTGGTAGCTGGGGTAACTTTGCCCTCAACTGCCTTGGTGAGATCATCATAATAGCTATCAGGCACAGTGGATTTTTTCTTTGCAGCACCAGACAATGAAAACCAAACCTTAGGCCTAAGAACTGGGGGTATCCCCTTCCTAATGATCTTCTTCAGAGTGAGGGCATTGGCCAGAGCTGAGAATGTCAACGAAGATTTGAGAGCATTCCCTTGTCCTATGACGGTGTGAAGATACCAATTTGCCCCTTTGCTGGCTTCCAATGCCCACCATACCCTACCCTGCTGCCTCACCTTCTCCCTCACCTCATTCATCACATTCACATCATCCACATTCCCTTCCACTGTGAACCCATAAAGGTCTTGGAATTTCACAGTCAGATTTGCCCTCCTTGAATGGATGCTTGGCCTCAAAACTGCAACTTGAGATTGGTATTCAAAGGCAAGGTCTATTTTGCCTTTTGCTCCATACATCTTCTTCTCTTTTTTTCCTCAGATCAACCAAGACGATGGGGCGAAAAGAGGGGAACAATGTTTCTGAGACAACAATATCTTTGTTTTGAATAGGAAAAGATTGGGACCTCGTCAAATAAAAGAAAAATAATGCCCTACTAGTCTGAAACCATGAAATGGTCCAGCTTGGGGACCTTGATGCTAGAGATTAGGTGAATAGAGGCTCCAAATTTGTCAGAATATAAAAATGGGGGTGCAACAAGATTCAAAATTTACAACATCAACAAACACTTTTGCATAATCAGAAAACTTCAGCTGGAATCTCTTCTGAAACTGATAAATTAATATACACGAAAGAAAAAAAAAAAACTTGAATTGTGAAGAGATAATATTGGGAGTGATGAGACCCACAAAAAAAAAATGAAAAATGAAAAATAAAATAAAATATAACAAAACAAGGGAAAGCCCAGAAAAAAACTAGATCTTGTAAGAGAGAGAGAGTTGCTAAGAAAAGAAATGGATTAAAAAGAGAAAAAGGTGGTGAAATGTAGGGAGAGTGTAAGAAAGAGGAGAGAGAGAGAGAGAAGGGTGGCTGAGTTGTGAGCTGTTTGCTTTCTGTTGTGGTGGTGCCTTCCGCTGCTCTCTGCTCTGCTGTTGGTGTTACTCTTACCCAATTCTTTTCTTTTCTTTTTTCTTCTTTTTTGTTTCGCCAACACAATTATAGTTTCTTTTTCTAGATTTTGACTTGAGTAAATATTTCATTCACATTTCTTAATTCATGAAAATAACCTTCACCACGTGTGAATTGCCCCATACGCCCTTCATATAATTATCTACTCATTATTTCACATATAAAATAAAATTTCTTTAAAGTTAATAAATATTTTTCAATCTTAAAATCTATCTACTATATTCTAAAACTTTAATTATAGATTGAAATATTGAATTGATTAAAAAATATAACTATTTTAAAACAACAATATGCATATGCATGTATTAAATATATATAATACGTTGAAGATTATTTAGCCTACATAACGTGCAGAGGATTACTTCAACATATAATAGTACCAGCAAAACCGAAATTTCGCTTCTCCAGTGAGGTTTCAATTTTTTCAAATAAACCATAATCATTGCTAATGCTACCACTTATTATTAGGCACTATAATTGGTAAATGCAAAAAGAGAGAAGGGCAAATTGACAAAGGAGAAAAGTTAGGACGCGTCTCTTTGTTGATATATTTTTCAATTTTTGCAATAATATAGTTTTGTACCCACAAAATGTTTGTTTTCATTTGGTGGGCCCACCCTTTCACTCGTGCCAAATGGAAGAAATCACGTGTGCCATGTTGTTCCAAAAACTAAAATCAAACCAGGGATAAGGTTAACGGTTAACACTTAACACCTCTGGTGGACTCGTGATCCTTGTGAGATGGGCAGGCTTATTTCTTGGCCCGGGCCGGTTGCCTTCATGCCCATGCATGTGGGTCCCAGTCAGCCGTCTTCAAGCGCTTCATCTACATCCGTCACTCACAAGATGACAAGAGGTCTAACTTCTAAAGCTAGTTTAATTTAATCAACTACTATTCTCTTCATCATCTATATCTTCACACACTACACTACAATCAACATCAAAATATTTTACTTTACTTTTTTCTTTAATTTTACTTTATGAGTAAATTAAACGATAGTATCCACACATAATTTACAAAAGTATTATTTCAAGTTTTGCTTAAAATACCATTTTTCGTATTGTACAAATTATTTAGGAGTGGGAGATGCAGTGGTTAGGAATACAACCCTTCTATTTAAGTGGTGGTAGAGATCTTCGAAAGAAGATTGTTCTTTATGGAAGAGAGTAGTATGCTCTTATAATAACATGAATCTTTCTGCGATGCTGTGTGGTTGGCCTGTTCCTACAAGAGGGGATCCTTAGAAAGATATCTGTCAGCTTCAGATCAGGGAGCCACAAATCAGAAAAAAAATGATAAGAGGCTTATCTATGGATATAGGGAATGGCAGAATAATCAAGTTCTGGGAGGATGTCTAATTACCTGGTGGAAGGTTGAAAGAGATATTTCCAAGACTTTTCTCGGTCTCAAACCTCACAGGATCTGTTATAGGGAAATGCAGATTTTGTAATGGGCTAGAATGGATTTGGAGTTTCCAGTAGAGGAGAGAATTATTTTAGTGGGAGTTGGAGCTTTTACACCAACTCCATGAAGTCTTGTAGTCAGTAAGAATAACAACTGAGAGGGAGGACATGGTGGTCTGAAAATATGATAAAACTGGTATTTTTATTACTAACTCCTTTGTACAGGTGATGCAGGAAGCAGCTCTCCCGGAAGAAATTACAAGCTATAGTTTCACTAATGCCATTTGGAGGGGTTTCGTCCCGCCAAGGGTTGAGTTATTTGTTTGGTTTGTATTGGTTGAAAGGGTGAATACTAAGGAGAGACTATGCAAATTAGGTGTCATTGACCAGCATAATAATATGTGTGTTTTATGCTGTAAGTCTGTTGAGTCTGCTTCTCATCTATTTATTGGCTGTGAAATCACTTGGCAAGTGTGGTGTGCATGGCTATTCGCTCTTGGAAGGACGTGGACTATGCCGGGTACACTAAAACAACACTTTGAGAGTTGGACACATGCTACACAAAGAAAGATTGAGAGGAGGTGGTGGTTGGTTGGAATTTTTGCTGTTATCTGGCAATTTGGCTAGAAAAAAATGGTAGAATTTTCAATAATCACAGCTCAGGGGTGGTGGAGATAATAAACAGATCCTTTATGCTTTATGACGAGTGGCTTAGTGGTGGACCTCTTGGTTGTTGATGGTAATGCCGAAGATGACTAGAGGGTAATTTACTCTTGAGTTGAGGATGTCGGTTTGTACATTGAGTAGCCTGTTACTTACTTTCTATTGCTCCACCTTATTGTGTTGAGTACTTTTTACTTCAAAAAAAAAATATATAATCTTCACAAAAATATATTACTAATTTTCTTTTGACTAAATTTAGGTTTTTTTTTTTTGTGACTGAACATAACACAAAGAAAAAAGACCTAAGAAAAAGAGTAATACTCCTCTCTAATAATAATGTCTAAATTATTAGGAGGTAGTAACCACTCTAGATACACCTCCTTGTTTAAAACAGCAGTCTTAGCCATTAAATCAGCCGCTCTGTTTGCTGTTCGCTGGATGAGCACTAAAGTAGCTGTCCAATTGCGCTGGAGCATCTCTTTGATTTTGTCAAGCAGATCAGAGTCATTCCTAATCATGCTGGTTGTGCCTCGCGAAACAAGAAGAAACGCATCAAGATTATCAGTTTCACATATGACCTATTTGCACTCGCAATCCCAAGCCATAACAAGCCCTCTCCAAATAGCATGAAGCTCACAACAGAGAACACTAAAAAGAGGTATACTGGCAGAACAACCTTTTATCCAAATTCTCATGCTGTCTCTAATAATACATCCAAAGCCAGCTAATTGTTCACTTAGTTAAACATACTGCTCGAGATTTCTCTAATGTTGTTATCAACCAAAAACATATTATTCCTTCTTCTTTGAAATATAACTGAGAATCACCTCCAATAAATGTCTGTAAAGTGGACTAAATTTAGGTTTACTAGTAGAAAAATTACATTTATGTAAAATTAACTTAATCTCTTAAAAGTTTCTACCATCAGTCTAAAGCTAGTGTCTTTGGTTTGTGAAATTAATCTTTGAAAAATATTTAATTTGTTTCATTCATTTAGTCTCTAAGAATATTTATTCTCACTTGTTTATTTGTTTGATTTTTATTTTTAAAAATTCATTAATCTAGATGTGCCAGTCACGTTTTGTTGGATTCAATTATGTAATGATACGTATATTTTTTTTTCATCAGTGAAGAAAATGCAAATGTAATAACTTTTCCCAACAGAGAAGACTAGAGTTTAGAGATTTTTCTGTGCTTCGGTTAACATATCAGAAAACTTATTATTACTACTTCGAATTAAAAGTTTTCATGACATTATAAGTTGATAATGATGATAATGTCCTAATATAAAGAAAAATCTTACAATTTATACTCGTAAGGTAAATGGACTTTTTTTGGCCATACAGATAAAAAAATGACCTCTTTGAAAAGCATGATTAAAATAATTAAAAGCCATTTATGTATCCGGTTGTCAATGAGTGAGGTGCCATGATGAACAAAGATGACTATTTCTGGTGGAGTGGTGGGGCTATGGCAGTAGAAAACAGCTGAATGTTATAACACACACGTGTTGGCACCTACCCCCTTCTTATTGCTATGTTTCATAAATATAGATATTGTTGTAGAGCTAAAGCAAAGGCATACCGTACCTTACATTTATAATTTATACTCTCTTGAAAAGAATAGAATATATAGTATCTGATTAATGTGTATATATATAACATACATATAGTTCAATCTTCGTTTTCTTTGTGGATCTAGATCGTATTGGTTGGTGGCTGAGGGAGATAGCGTAGTCTTTAATTAATATCCTCTTCCTTTTATCGGTGTAGTAGTGTATATACCTAATCTATTATTAGGGTAAGGTATGGCATGATATATCATAAAATTTTGTATATATTTTGTATAATCTATTTAATAGTATTTTTTATTTTTAACAATAGCGTAGATGTGCTGCGAATGATATTCGTAATGGTTTGGAAAGCAGCATTTGTAGATCTGCATCATTTTGTGGTAGTAGCTTAATTACTAGAGAAATTAAATTAAACCGATGATGTTGACAAGTTGACAACCATCCACTATAGAACATGCTACACCTCAGATATATGCGCCTTCGAATTCAAATTTCACTTAGTGAAATGCATGTATGATGTGCTCACAATATTAATAATTTAATATTATATTATTGAAGTGAGTTTAAGCCTTAACCAATTGCCCAAGCCCAAAAGTCAGCTACTTCTCTTACACTTCATGTTTGTTTGCCTTTGCCATATGCATGGACATCGTTATACTTTAGAATTTCTACATATTAAACTCATTCATATAGGCCACATTTATTCAGTTCAATCTGTGCATATTTAATATTGGAAAAAATATAGGTAGATAATGAGAATACTAAATAACGTGAACAATAGATATGTCGGATGTTCAATTTAATAGGTATGTGATAAACCCCAATTTGACGGTTTATCTTGTATTGAATTTAGAGTATTTTGATAACTTTCTCTCACATTTGACCTATGAATTAGCATAGTTTTATAATCTCTCCCGTAGTTGTGCTTAAGTGTAAAAACATGCCTTTTAAGCCTTATTTTGATGAATTCTAATTCCTCTTTGATTCCACAAGATGCCTTGATGTGTTTGCTAGTAATTCCAGGGTTGAAATAGGCTAGGCATGGATTAAAGAAGTAAGGAAGGAAGCATACAAGTGGAGAGAAGCATAAAAAGCCAAAGAAGCAGAATCGGCCATGTACGCGCACGCGCACAAGGCGCTCACGCGTACGTTGCAGATTGGCCGAGGGCGCGCACGCGTACCGTGCGTGCACGCGCCGCAGTCCACATGTGACCTCATTAGAGCAACACGTGCCTGGCGATTTTGGAGGGTTTCTGAACCCAATTTTGGCGCCAAAATGCTGATAGAGAGGAATAAAAGGATCAAGGATGAAAGGGAATCATAAATTCAATTCATACTTAGACTTTAGTTCATTAGTTTTAGTTTAGAGCTAGTTTTAGAGAGAGAAGCTCTCACTTCTCTCTAGGATTAGGAATTAGGGTTAGATTAGGATCTCATAGTTCTAGGTTTAATTCAAGTCTCCTTCTACTTCTACCTCCAATTGATGATTGCTACACTTTGGTTCTTCTTTCTATCCCTATTCTCTTGTTGTAATTCCTCATATTTTATTTCTAGGTTTTGTAATTGAGATACTCTTGTTCTTTTATTTTCCTTTCAATAATGCAATTTGAGGTAATTCATGATAATTGTGATTTCCTTGATTGTTGTTGTTAATTCTTTGTATTCAATTGTAGTTAGAATTCATTCTTGTTGTGATTTACTATGCTCTTCTTTTGTACCTTCCAAGTGTTTGATAAAATGCTTGGTTGGATTTTAGTGTAAGTTTTGTTCCTCTTGGTCTAGGTAGAGTAATTAGTGACTCTTGAGTTATCTAATCCCTTTTTTGTTGATTGATAATTAGAAGTTGCTAATTGATTTGAATGCCTCTAAAACTAGTCTTTCCTTTAGGAGTTGATTAGGACTTGAGGAATCAAATTGATTCATCCACTTGATTTCCCTCCATGGTTAGAGGTTAACTAAGTGGGAGCAATGGATAATTTGTTATCATAATTGAGGAAGATAATTAGGATAGGACTTCTAATTCTTATATCTTACCAAGAGCTTTGTTAGTTGTTAGTTTATTTTCTTTGCCATTTACATTTCTTGTCTAAATTCTCAAAAAACCCAAAATACCTCATAACCAGTAACAAGACAATTTATTGCATTCCTAGGGAGGACGACCCGAGGTTCAATACTTCGGTTTATAAATTTTAGGGGTTTGTACTTGTGACAAACAACTTTTTGTATGAAAGGATTATTGTTTGGTTTAGAAACTATACTTTACAACGAGATTTCATTAGTGAATTTCTAAACCATCAAAAATCCAATCATCAAAATGGCGCCGTTGCCGGGGAGTGCAATGGTGTTATGTTATTGGTTATTGTATATATGTGAATAGTGTGAATAGACTTGTTTTCTTTTTGTTAGTTTTATTTTGTTTTTCTACCATGAATTCTCACTTTGGCTATGAGTGTGATTACAATTATGTTGTAGGTGATGGGAACTCCAATGAGAATGTGTATCAAGGATGGGATAATCAAAGATGGGAGGAACCTCAAGGAATTGATCACTCCTATTGGCAACAACCTCCGGATACTTATAGGTATAGCTCTCATCCTATTACATGTCAATTCAATGGCTATGGTGAATCTCCTTGTGATTTTCAATCACCACCACCATATATCTATAACCCCTACCTTCAACATGAACCTCAACCATACTCACAAGCCCTTCCATACCAAACACCTTCCTATGATCCATATCTACCATATGACCAACCACCTTTACCATATCTTTATGACCACTATGAGCAAGAACCTTTAGAACAACCACAACCCTACCAAGATTATCCCCAAGAACCACCTCAATGCACACCATCCCCACAATTTTACCAAGAGGAACCACTTTCCTACCATGAACTCCCTCTCCAAAATGATGAATCTTCCTATCCACCCCAAGCCCCAATAGACGATTCTCTCACTTTGTTACTTCAAGGGCAAGAAGCCATGAAGAGGGATACACTTGAGTTCGTGACCAATCTGACCAAGGTGGTGCATGCCTTAGCCCACCAATGTTTGAATACTCAAGTTTCCCCCTACCCATGTGAAAAGCCAAAGGAAGAGCAAAGCATGAAGAAGATATCAGATAATCCGGTGGAAAAGGAGGAATCGATGGTAATAGAACAATTGGAGAGACCCACGGTTATTAAAACAAAGGAGCAAGTGGTTCAAAACTTAAGAGATGTGGAACCTCTATGTGAATTTCAACAACCTCCGGAGCATATCAAGATCGAAGAATATGGGGAGGCTAATCAAGAAATGAATGCAATCATGGAGGAATTTCTATTTACATTCAATTACCCCTCCATTGGGATAACAAAAGAGTGTGCACAACCACCTATACCCTTGGTGTACATTGAAATTCAAAAATATGAAGAGGTTGATCAAGAAATGGACTTACTCATGGATGAATTCCTTTCCAAAATTGAATCATCTCTCATTGGGCAAGAAATCAAATATCTTGAAGACAACACCAAGCCAAGCAAAGGGAAAAAGGTTGAAATTGGAGAAATTTGTCAAGAGGTGGAAATATACAAAAAGGAGCACAAGGAAGTAGACCTTGCATTGTCTAAGTGTGGGGAAGTCACCCTTCCCAAGTTACCATCCAATACAACATTCAAGCGGGTAAAATCTCTATCTCTAAGATTTACTTTCTCACTTGAATACGGTTTAATTGAAAATGATGGACAACTTAGAGCTCTTTGTGGAATTAAAAGTAAGAATGAGTTGTGTAGTGGTTGGGAATTTGGTATAAAGCTCACTAAGGTCAAAGCTTCAAGGTATAAGGATGATGATGGGACAAGAATTACCTTGTATGGATCTAGAAGAGAGCATTGGTGGAATAAAGAGAATTCTATGTGTAGACCACACTTATGTCAACCACCCATACGGAGAACTCATGGAACTCAACTCACGGATGGGTGTGAAGATAAGATATGGGATCCCGGTTCGCCACATGACAACCAACCATGGGAACTCATATCTTGGGTTGAACTTTGCCCAAGCTTGATAAAGAAGGTTAGAAATTCTGTCAACCAATTGAGAAGCAAAGATCCTTGGAGATTCAAGGATGAGTACAAGCATAAGCCACCATGACAATAAGCTTCTCAATAAGTCCAACTTAAGGACTTAAACTAAAAGTGATAGGTGGGAGACACCCCACCATGGTAAACTCTTCCCAATCTCTTTTAGTTTTGTGAAATAAGTGGTTTGAGTTACCATTGTAGGTACACTTCATATAGATTTGTTTGCATACCTAGATTGTTAGCATAGTCATAAGTATGTTGTGTTAGTAGTAGATGAATAACATCATATTGCATGTTTTGTGAATTGCATGATAGTTAATTGAATAAAGAGTTGTGAGCATTATAGGGAACACCTGGGCAAAACCTTCATGCTCAAAAAAAAGGGGGAAAAGACGCGCGCGCACGATGTATGCGCACGCGCCCCTGAGCGGATGCACCATCACCCCTAAACTCCAGAGAGTTGGGCCTCTCTTAGGCCAACGTTGTGCCTCGAGCCCAACTCGTCTTACGCGGATGCGCACTTGCCGCGTGCGCGCCCATATACGAAAAGGAGGGAATGCACGCGAGCGCGCACAGCACGCTTGCGCGCACTATGATAAACTACCCACGTACGCGGAAGCGCACTTGCCGCGTACGCGTCAACCGGCTGATGCCACAATTCCAGGCCACTTTCCAGAGAGTTAGGCCTCTGCTGGGCCTACTCTGAGCCTCCAGCCCAACTACCTGTACGCGTGCGCGCACTGTACGCGTAATGAGATGGATCTGGTTCTCCTTGTTTTGAATGTGATTTTAGGTTGGTTCGTAAAATAGTTTGTGAACCTTCCATGTTTTCTTCTCGTGTCATTTAGTGTAGTATAGATCCTTGTAGGCGGTCACTACGGTATGACCATTGGTTTTGTCCTTTACCCTCCTCCGGTGTCTACACCCGAGCGGTGTATGAGACAGCCTAGTTAGCCCCCTTTATTTGTAGGAATGGGAGGTACTGTGTCGGTTAGTTTCAGTTGTACAGGTAACCCTAGAGTTTTTTCACTCACCATCCGTTCTGCATCACCCGCTTCTAGTAGACGGTTCAGAACCGGAGGAATCAGTTCACACGTTTTTCGTAGGGAAACCCGAAACACAACGGGCTTAGGTATTGGGTACATCGAAGACCATTCGGTTAGTGCACGGATTCACGGAGTATCAGTTTCCAGTACACCACCTATCGTTGGAGACGGACGACTACCCGTGTTTACAGTAGTCCTTACACGGCTGTGACATTACGGAGGAGATATCGTCAGAGTCACTAGTACTGGAGAGATGGGGAATCGACTTGGCTTAGGTTCCATCCTGCCTTCTTCAACGTCATCTTAAGGAATTGGGTACTCTACAACTACAGAGGGTTTAGGGATAGTTGTTTCAGGTTTGGGTTGAGATCCTACGCACATAACTACCTTGCGGAGTGTAGTAACCCCTTCTGATCAGAGAAGAGTCATAAGTCAAAGCAGAAGGCTATTAAACCCTTCGCTTCGAGTGTTATTTCCAACCCTTTGAAATATCCCAGCCACCTTCCATCGTTGACTAAAAGAGAAAGATAAAGTAAGTTGCCTAAGAATCGTATCAAGAACATTCCTTCGCCCCATCTCCCACACCTCACAAAAGAAAAGAACCTCCTTCACCGATACCGAAAAGGAAATAGGCTGTAGGACTTTTCGCCCTATCTTATATCTGTTTATTCGTGTATCGTACTTCGTTTCTTTCGTACAAGTCCTATATTCTACATGCTATTTGTTAGTATTACACTTGGTTCATTCTTGTCTTTTGTATCGGCATTTGGTTCATTAGTTACAAGTTATTTTAGTGTTAAGAATGAGTAATTCGTTGTTTTAGTAGTATGATACTTTTTTACCAATTTCTCCCAATCTACATGCATCTTCAATTCACCAATTTCTCTAATTACCCAATCTTTTTCACCTAATCACCATACTACTATATATTCGAGTTATTTTCTCCTCAACACTAGTTCGTATCTTATGTACAAGTGTTACTAACCACGTTTAGGCCTTTCAGCTTTCCTTTGCCTTTAATCGGGTTTAAGCGTTACCTTAACTTTCTCCCTTATCTAAAGAACCTTTAACCCGTCGTAAGACCGAATTTTAACCTGCAAGGGCCTATCGTTGTATCGTATTTTGTCGTTCTAACGTTGTAGTTAATTCGTACCGTTGTTACTCTATAGTAGATCGTTGTGTTTAACGTATATCTCGTTGAGTCTTAATCGTATGTTATCTGTTCATTTGTTTATCTCTTATCCGTGTTTGCCTCGTGAATAGTACGGATCTTAGGAGATTGGTGTAGGATCGATGGATTGTCGTTAATAAAGATAGATTGGATTGTACGTTTTAAAGTTAAGCTTGATTGATTGTCTTTTGATTGTCATTATTTTTTAATTGCTTTTATCTCAACCTCGTCCTTGGACCCCCGCTCGTTTTGACTTTTTTTACCTTCACCCTTACCCCGTTCATCTTTGGTTCTCTGTGTAACTCGTCCCGCGGCGGCGTCCACCACCGCCGTCCCCGCCTCATCGCCAGCGTCGTCCCCCTCACACGACCCCACTCTCTCCCGTCTCCCGCTCTCTACTCTTCTCCCGCTCCCTACTTCCCCCACCTCATCGTCCCATCTCTACCCCGTCGCTCTCCCTCTCTCCTCAGCGGCCACCGCGGCTGCCACCAACTCCAAAACCCCCCCGCCACTCCTCTCCTTCTTCTTCCCCCACCCCCACACACCACGTGACGACGCGTTCGGGTAGCGCGTAATTCCAATAGGCGCTAAAACTTAACCACGCCCGCGCGTGGCACGCGCAGGCGCATGTAATTTCTTTAACCCCTGGATGCGCACGCGCGGTATCCGCGAATGCGTATTTACCTTTTTTACCCATCCCCGCGCAC
>NC_029791.2:527969-541966 GCF_000816755.2 Arachis ipaensis | reverse complement strand
CCACCGGCCCACCGGCGACTCCTCTCTCCCTCTCGCTGCCCCATCTCTACCCTGCTACTCCACCCCCTTCATCCCTCGCCCTCTTCTCATCTCTCGCCCTCTGCCCTCTCTCACCCCAGCACACTCCCCCTGCTGCGACCGCTACTCCGCCCCTGCCGCCACCACCTGCGGCGGCGCCCTGCTCAATGTGTCTCTTGGTTTCTACTTGCCCCATTCCCACTTCCATTTTTTTCAGTTTTGCTCGCCCCCAGGTTCCTGCTCCAACTCTATTTTCGTTAATTTTTTATTACTGTTAGTTTTCTGTTAGTTAGTTCGAATTGAAATTTTGCATGTTAGGTTAGATAGAAATAATTGCTGTTAGGTAGCTAGGATGTGGTTAGAGGATTCTAGGCATGATAAGTGCTCCGTTTGTGCCTATTCTCTATTTGTTTACTTGTCTATTGTATGCTAATTCTGAGTTGCTCTATATGCAATTTGTGTTGCTAGATGATATCTCATTGTTGCCATGCTTAATTGATGTTGCAATCTTGCTGTTTTATGCTATGTTGCTATCCGGGAACGTCCAATTTTAAGCCAGAATGCTGCCCAATTTCCAAGAAATCTATTCCCTCTTTCAATTCCATTGCGAATTTGGGCTAATTTCCGTTTCCTTTCGACTTTCCGGATTTGCACCAATCATTGTGAACATGTATTCTATGCTTGATCACAACTCCTCTTTTATTGAGCTTATATATCATCATACCACTAATCCACTTTTTCTAACCCATTAATCTCTTTAACCACTTAACTTCTACGTACATCTAACCCTCTTTAACCATTTTTTCATAGTATGATGATTTTGTTGCTTAATGAGTAAGAATTGTGATTTTATTGAACATTGATTACTTGGTTTACGGCTATGTTTTCTGTTCTTACTTGGTTCACATTATGATTGTTTATCGTACATCTTATATCCTGAACATGCTTTCTTTGCTTCATGCTATGTGCTTATTTGTCTATATTCTATCCCGCTTTTCAGGATGTCGGATAAAGGAAAAGCCATAGCCACTTCCTCCAAGAAAAGAAAACACTCCACACCCTCTACCCCGCTTCCTTACAAGAACTATGCTAAGAATCCGTTGAATGAAATAGAAAGAGAAAATCAGTTGCTACCTTCCACCGACCCTATAAAGTTTCCCAACCTTTATTGTGAGCTTCGCTTCCCAAATTATCGGAAGACGAAACTGAATACTGAGAAGAGACTAGTCTTCCCCAATGATGTGAGGCGTTCCATCAATACACGCATCCTAGAGTTGGGTTTGGACTTTGTTGATAGGGATTTGGGAGACATCAACATCTCATGGGTTAAGGAATTCTACTGCAACTTCTTCCGTCCTACCTTGGATTCGGTTCAGCTAAGGGGTAGAGAGGTCATGATCACTGAGACTGCTATAGAGGAGGCATTACAGTGTCGGCACATTCCTGATGACATTTGTGCCCATCAGCAGGCAGAGGTTGCTATCCACCACATGACCTTTGACTATGAGGCACTTAGGCACGTGATTGGCTTACCAGAAGCTACATGGGTTATGGATTCGGGCAACACAAAGCCCAAAGGGATGCTTTTTGCACACTTGACTAAGGAGGCCAAGACTTGGCAGATGATCTTCGCCCACTACGTCTTGCCTACCACTCACTTTTTTGAGATCCCAATGGACATGTTGACTTTGATTGGCTGTGTCATGGAGGGTAAGGATGTTTATTTCCCCCGATTGATCCGACAGAGTATGTGGCGAGCCCACATCTGTGGCCTCCTCCCATTTCCTGTTTTGGTTACCAGTATGGCATCACTGGCGGATGTTCCTAGATATGATGTGATTTACTGTGCTCTTCTTTTGTACCTTCCAAGTGTTTGATAAAATGCTTGGTTGGATTTTAGTGTAAGTTTTGTTCCTCTTGGTCTAGGTAGAGTAATTAGTGACTCTTGAGTTATCTAATCCCTTTTTGTTGATTGATAATTAGAATTTGCTAATTGATTTGAATGCCTCTAAAACTAGTCTTTCCTTTAGGAGTTGATTAGGACTTGAGGAATCAAATTGATTCATCCACTTTATTTCCCTCCATGGTTAGAGGTTAACTAAGTGGGAGCAATGGACAATTTGTTATCACAATTGAGGAAGATAATTAGGATAGGACTTCTAATTCTTATATCTTACCAAGAGCTTTGTTAGTTGTTAGTTTATTTTCTTTGCCATTTACATTTTTTGTCTAAATTCTCAAAAACCCCAAAATACCTCATAACCAGTAACAAGACACTTCATTGCATTCCTAGGGAGGACGACCCGAGGTTCAATACTTCGGTTTATAAATTTTAGGGGTTTGTACTTGTGACAAACAACTTTTTGTATGAAAGGATTATTGTTTGGTTTAGAAACTATACTTTACAACGAGATTTCATTAGTGAATTTCTAAACCGTCAAAAATCCAATCATCAGTATGCAGATGATTATGTTCATTATTTTTAATTGGGTAGTTATTCCTTTTGATTCGGTTTATTCATGCATAGTTAATAATGGATGGATGTTCAATTCATTAGGTGTATGTATGGTTATCCTAATATTATGATTTAGGAGATAATTTGAGAATAGAGTGTTCTTTTACTTTATTGGACCAATTCTAAAACCTATTATTCACATTGTTAGCAAAATCCTTTAATATTTCATACACTAACTTTGGACTTTAATTATAGAATGAAATATTGAATTGATTAAAAAATATAACTATTTTATGTGTTAAAAATATATATAATAAATACTTATCATACAATAATAATAACAAAAGAATAATTTATCTTTAATTAAAAAGATACAGGAACGATCGCCTATTTAATATATGCATATGCATGTATTAAATATGAAAAAGTATGAGGAGTCAATATATATATTGTACAATGTGTACAATGAATTTAATTTGAAATTAAAATTAAATTATAGATAATTAATTAATTTTAAATAGTCCTAATTTAAAATTAAAAAAAAATCTCGTCAATTACCTAAACCCACCTAAAAACTGCTTCCATCTCTCCATTTGTTGTTATCTAACCCTAATTTATTGGCACCGTTCACCCAAGAACCCTCTTTCCCCCAAAACCGCCACCGTCACCCTCAAAAATCACCGTGCGTCTGTCTCTCCCTCGCCGACTGAAAAAGTAACGGAGGGCCCCATTCATCCCTGTCGCGCGTCTTTCTCTCAGTCGCTGATAGCCATCAATGCGGAAGGCAGGTCATCCCGCAGCGCGGCCGTCTTGCATGGGTGTCTATCTCTACCGCGCCGGAAGCCATCCTCAGCTCGTTTCAATGACCGCAGTATCTCTCTCCTTCAGCTGTATTCCTCATCGATTAATGCCTCGAACCAATAGCTGCTAAGGCACCCATCCCCGTCTGGCGTCGACCTCTTAGCAACTGCGCGGCCATCCTTATTCGTGCGTCCCCAAATTGGCAAGAAGCCCCCGCACCCAACGGCATCGCTGTCCTCCTCAACGCACATGTACGTCGTCGCACAGCTTCCTAGTAGCATCGCCGTCACTCCTAAAATCCCCCTATCGACAGAGCTCTCCATGCTCATCGGTGCATCAAAAGGTTAGGTGGTGACTAAGGTTTAGTTGATAACTAGATGTTCACTGAATGCCCACTAGAATAACAATAACCCAAAAAAAATTGTGTTTTTCATCTGGTGTGGTGGTGGTGCTAGTTTTTCAGTTACAACCATATATGATCTATCTATAATTCTGAAAATACAGAAATGGACAAAGCTCAAAACTTGAGGCGTGGAGCTATCAGATTCTCAAAACCCAACAACAACAAGAGACCACACATGAATCATAAGCAATCTAAGGGACACAAACTCTTCGGTGAGTGTATTACAATTTTGCTTCCAAAAAGTTATCCTTTTCTTAATTTCTTCTTCACAAAGAAATAAAACCCATTTTTAAAAAATTGTCTTGTGTAGTTTTGTTTTTATGAATTATCATAAAGCTGTGTCTTCTCATGTGTTGGTTCTTGTAGGGGAAGGGAAAATGTGTCTCTTTTTTTTCTTTTATTATCTTTTTTCTTTTTTATTTTTGGTTAAAATAAAGTTTAAGTAACTTTATCTTTTTCCTCTTTGTTAAATTGTAGCCATGAAGAAGCGCAGGCGTGAATCCATGTTATTTGATTCAGAAAAGGTGAACCATAAGATCAATGGAATATTAGAATCTCCAAAAAAGGATGGAATAAAGAAATCCAAAGTGAGTGTGGTGAGTTATGCAAGTTTCAAAATTTTGATGCATTACTTAATTGATCTGCTTTTGTACATCCAAATTGGATTGTAAAAAATTGGGAGTGTTTTTAAAAATAAAAGAAAAAGTACAACCCAGTTCAGCATTTGTTGAAGTGATATTGCTTGTGAATCTAGAACTCAGGGAGTATGCACGCATGCTGATTATAATGATATTTTGATTTGTTGAACCAATGAATCTTTGTTCTTCTTTTACAATAGTTTATATGGAGGATGCAATATTACATTACTTGCTTAGAAGAACATGGATGTTTAGTTCACTATGTATAGGGATGGTTGGTTCCTTTAATAAATGGATGTTTGAAAAGGGACAGCTCCACATGGCATTTGTTGATTTGAATTGAATTGCTGGCTTTAGCGTTCAAATACTCCGCATGCTTATTTTGTTATGTGCTATGGATTTGATTTAGTTGAGTCATGCTCGAATAGAAACTGGGATTGATTTGTGTCATTTAAACCAGGTGCACGAGCGATATTTTTGTCAATGAGCTAGTTGTTACAGAAGCAACAATGATGATGTTCAGTTTACCTTGTATGTGGACTTTGATATAATTGTCTTTTGCTGGATTTGCTGTATTCTGCATGAACATGCTCTCCATGTTCTTTTGTTATGTGGTTTGGATTACATTTAGTTAATTTTACTTGAATTGAAGTTGGATTTTTGTTAAGCCATTTAATCATGGTGTCTGAGTGGTATTTTGGTCAATTTGTTAGTTGTTTATTATCAATTAAAGTGGATGTTCATTTACGATGTATGCGGATGGTGCTTTCATAAGAAATTTGGATGTTTATTTGGGTTATATCATTAGTCTTTTGCTTGATTTGCTGGATTCTGTAAACCCCCCAAAAATCGATAAATTATAAGTTAATAAGTTTCATTTTAAGTAGGAGAGTTAAAAATGCAAAACTAATACCAAAATAGGATAGAGCTCATCGAAACAAGAATTTTGATATCAATTTCAAAAATTTGGCCCAAAATCAGACCAGAAGGGCCAAACCGGTTGAACCGGGGCCGAAATCAGACTCGTGGATCTAACCAGACCCAAACATTTAAACTAAGCAGCAGCTCCTTCTTCTCTATTTGCATGCAATGATACAAACAGATTTGGGGAAGGGAGGAGAAGCTCTCAAACCCTCACCATCTTTGATCCACCGTATCTTCCTCGTTTGAGCTCCGATTGACGAGCCGTTTGCGGCCACGCGTTCGTCTCGGACTCCTCTTCAATTTTATCCGAACAAAGTGGTAAGTTTCTTACCAATTCATTTCCAGTTCTCTGTGCCCCTTTTCTACACAAAAAATTGTTGAGATTTTGAGTGATTTTGATAATTGGTGGTTTAGGTGCAAACTAAAATTGGATAATTGTTGGGTTGCACTCCAATCATCAATGGGTACGGTAAGAACAACCTAAACCCTAGCTAATTTTTGATTTATTGATGAAAAATCTGAATTTGGATATATATGTGAATTGGGGGTGAATTGAGTTATATATACATGCATTGGGTTTGAATTGGGATTACTTGGAGGTTTGTTGGCGACCAAGGCTTGTTTTGGGGATGTTTGATTGAGCATGGAGGGGCTGTAATTTTGAGTTGTGAGACTGCCTTGGGTGAACTAAGCGATCGGCTAAGGTATGATTTAAGTTTCGCACGTTTAATATTTACGGTGTTGTGAAAACTTAGGTTAGAGGAACCATAGGATAAGTTGAATTATTTGTTGTATTTAATGATTAGCCTTGTAATGTTGTTGGAATAGATTTGTTGGTGGATATATATATTGGAATTATGAGGTGTAGAATTTATTAATGGTGTGCTCTTATAGTTATTTATGATGGATTATGATTGGTGTTTGTTAATAAGGATGTAGAGTTGTGTTGTGGTGGTATTGCATATACTGTAACTAATTATGTAATGATCGGAATTGTATGAGACCAAGTTTGGGATAAACTTGGGAATATAAAGAACTAAACTGAAAAATTTGGGACATTTTTGTTAAATATACAATTTATGGCAAATTTTTAAAGTTAGGTTATTAAATCTGTCCTGCAGCAGAAAAGGTCAAACAGGGCAGCAACTTGTTTGTCTTACTGCGAATTCTACGAGTTGAGTTTTGGAGCGAAACTAATTTTTTTATAAAATTTGATTAACTTTATTCATTTCTCTAAAATTTCAGAATTTTAAGAGTTGAGGATTGGGAGTTGTGAATTTTTGAATATTGGTGGTCAAAGCTGAAAAGAAACAGATTTCAGCAAGCTATGCATCAACTTCCAATGCTTATAACTCTTAGAAATGAATAGCAATTAGGTTACAACCAAAACACACTTGTTTCTGGATGATCTAGGAGTTCCCAAACCAAAATTTAGCTTAATTAGAGTTTTGTAATAAAAGTTATTCAAATTGAAAGGTACTAAACTTGTTGGTTTCTAAAACAGATTTTGACTCATTTTTACTTAACTTCCAGGTAATGTAACTTCTTCATTAAAAATGGTATTAACTCAGAACTAATTGAGAAAGAAACCTGGATGAGTAAAGTTTAACTACATTAATGTTTAAAGTCATTGGATTTAACTTGGATTTTATATTGAATTTTGAACATCACATGCTGCTGCTATTTTTCTGGTTTTATGCACTGCAGAGCAGTCACGGTTTTTCCTTTATTCCTGAGGATAGATAAATTAGAAAATTATGATCTTTGGTTTGTTAGAAAGCTTATTTCAAGATGAACGCCTGGACATAAAGTTTGCGCAATTCCGAGTTCATTTGTTATATTAAAAACAGAAAAGAAAATAGAGTGTCGAGGATGTCTCAGTGATAGTCATGGGTTCGAGAAGTTAAAGATTAATCTTCGTGTGATGTGATTGATTTAATGTTAGAGTTGGGTTGATTTTAAGATTATTCGATATTAAAAAGGTTGAGAAGAGTTTGATAAATAGTTTGGTCAGGACCCGGAAAGGGCAATCGAGATGAATTATAAGGGAATGATGATGAAAAATGTGAAAGGGAGGTTGTTAATAAAAGGAGTTAACATGCCATGGCTTGATGAATGATTAAATAATGTTTATGAATATGAAATGGCTTATGAATAATGATATCTGAGATACGAGTTTTCTTAAGTTAAAACCGTGGCTCGCCTCCACGTGTTCTAGGTTGATTCTCGATACTCTGTTAACCCTACGTCGTAAGGGTGACCGGGCACGTATAAATTCCCGGGTATGGATAACCCCCATTGAGTGATTATATGATGAATGTATGTGAACTTTATGCATAGACTCTTGAGGATGCACGACGGGAGACAGTCTAAGATTTTCGGACTTGTCGTGTTGGCTGGATAATCGACAGATGGGCCCCATCAGCATAGGACAGGCATGCATCATATGCATTTGTTTGGTTGATTGCTATGCATTTCCTGGGATTGCCTATTTGATATATAACCCCTGCTACCTGTTATATTTGCTATTTGAACTATCTGCTCATTACTTGTGTGTGAACTTGTTTGGTTGCTTGTTTCTGTTGCATTGTGGATGATAGAGGAATGGAGGAAAAGGAGAAATGGTTTGGTGTTAGATTAGGATTGAAATTGAGTAAGTTAGGTAGATTTAGAATACCTACCCCTGTTATAGCTTCTGTTTAGTAATTAAGTTGGATAATTGTATAACGGAGTTCTAGGATTGCTTATGGCATTCTCAGGACTTTATTTATTATGCGCGTGGCACTTTTACCATGCTGAGAACCTCCGATTCTCATTCCATATTGTATTGTTGTTTTTCAGATGCAGGTCAAGAGGCTCCTCGCTAGGCGTCTGGATCCTGGGAAGTGAAGTAGTCTATTGGTGTATTTTGGTTTCCTGTTGTATATATGTATATATGTATTTAGCTTACTCTCCAAGTAACTTATGTATGCTGCTCCTCTTAGAGGTTGAGGGAGAGATAGGAGTTTATTTTGGTATTTTGGGATATTTTGGGGATACCTGTGTATGTTCATATGTATATATATAGTCAGCCTTAGTTTCGCAGGCTGAGTTAGGGGCTAGTTATGCTGTTTCCTTGGCTTTCCTTTACTCTTTTGCTTATCTTTATCATGTTCCTATTAGATTTCTTAGCACGTAAGTAATCCTTACCTGAGCGTTGCGTTTTTTATTTTGCGATTTTGTTTTATCCATTTTTTTCAAGGCTCCTAGTTAAGTATCATTTTCTCTATTTTATATATATATATATATATATATATATATATATATATAATTCTCCATTCTCCGATCAGCCTTGGCTTCACAGGCTGAGTCAGGAGCTATTTTCACTGTATTCTTGGCTCTCTTTCGTTCTTTTGCTTATTTTTATCTATAATCTTTAGGTTTCTTAGCATGCAAGTAGTTCTGTTCCTTGAGCGTCGCGCTTTTTATTTTGCATTTTGTTTTAACCATTTTTCAAAGTTCCTAGTTAAGTATCTCTTTTCCTATTATAATATATATATATATAGAGGTTGTAATACCTTACTATCTCAGTCTTATGACTTAAGCATAAGATTAAGTATGGTAGGGTGTTACAGATTCTACATGCACATGTTCTGCAAGTTTATTTTGTTATGTGGTTTGGATTAGATTTAATTTAATTTTTCTTGAATTGAAGTTGGATTTGAGTTAAATCATTTAAACATAGTGCGTGGGAGGTATTTTGGTCAATTTGTTAGTTATCTCTTATTACCTAAAGAGAATGTTTATTTTACTATGCATGCGGATAGTTCATTCATATGAAAAGTGGATTATATTTGGGTTATACTATTGCTCTTTTGCTTGATTTGATGAAAATGCCATCTTCATTTAGGAAAGTTTTCATCCAATAATTAGCTCATAAGTTGTTAACGTTTTTATCCAGGAAAGTTTTTGAAGGTTGTGGTAGGCTTAGAGAAGGGGGGGTTGAATCTCTGCCTTTCTTTTTATGATTACTGATCTGACCCTTTAAAATAAACTTTCAATTCTGCTTCTGCTTGAACTCAAGAGCAAAAAATTTATGAGACAATTTATTTTTGTCTCATGAATATTAGAAAACAGAACACAACAGAGAAGAGAAAAGCTAACACCAGCATGTATCCTAGTTCGGTTGCCTTGTGCAATGCAACCTATGTCCAGTCTCCTCCACAACAATGGATGAATTTCCACTATAGTTAAAAGTATTACATACACCAATTCCACAGGATTGACAAAATTCTTTCACACTCAAGTTCTAACCTAACTTGACATTGGCTATGCTAATACCTAACTCTTCACTCTTAGTGCTAACCCAACTAAGGTACAAGATACAAGACATAGACATACCTAAAGAAATCAGAAAATAACTCTAGGCTTTTCTCTCAAGTGTATCACTCAGCCTTTTTCCACTCATGGCTTTTACTTGAGCTCTCTCAATATGCCTTTTCACTCAAGAAATTACAGAAAGATAAATATAGAAAAGTACATTACAATCTATAAAATATGAAGGAGATTGACTTCATCAACAGCCTCTTTGCTATGTGATAAACCAGCTTTGCAAGCCTCTGATTTAGTTCTTCAATATTGGCCGAATGCTTCTTTAAGAGAAAGCATTATCCAAGTAGAGGAACTTCACAGGAAACTCTTCACAGAACACAACTCACCAAACTCTGGTTTTCTCTCATTGGCTTCTGAATGAACATCAAGTTTCTTTTTATCTCCTTACACGTTGCTGGGTTCTTCTTCCTAGGTCAACTCCTTGAGCACTATGCTTCACCAACCCATCCTTTTACCTTTTTTCCAGTAATCTTCAAAATAGAAACTTTGCTTCTGACTTCTCTATCTTGACCGAAAGCCATAAAGCAGCAATCACAAGAGTTTTCCTATGGTAAACTGAATCTGGGCCATTGAGAAGCTACTTGGTCCCCAAGAATCACTTGTGACCGTAGATACATAGCAGTGAAGAACAGAAAATAACTTTCCTTTGTATCCCATTTCAGACTGAGCAGAGAGTTGGAAAGATGAGAAGAAACTGAGATACATGTATGAGAAAATGGTTTACCTTTAATCTTTTCTTAAGCTTGATTTGGTTTGGACTTGCTGATTTGACATCTGCCTTTCAAGCTTAATCTCTCTCTTTCTTGCTTCTTTGGTGATTAGCTTAAGGAAGAAGCTATTTCTCTCTTTCTCACTTTTCTGATTTTCTGACCAACACACAGAGGTAAACGTTGCTTGTGATGTGAGAACAAGTTGGAGGGATTTGAAATCAACTCGGGATTGGATCGGATATCCATTAAGCAACCAGTTTGATTTCTTTGGTTTTGTTTCTTTTGGGTTTCGCTTGATTAACCAGCCCACCAGCCTTGATGTTTTATTTTTTACTCCAATTTGGGCTGCTAGACAAAGTTTTGGCCTGCAATGTTTAATAAATAATTAGCAACGTATAATTATTAACAATCAACACTAATTATTTATTTTACCCAAAAATAATGTTTGTCATCACTAATTAATTTAGTTAATTTCTTAACTCAACAATTTTCATTAATAATTTTGTCTGTGTTTTAAACGAAGGAGCATTTGATCTTGATAGTATTAAATTAGTTGCATTGACTCGTTATTCAGAAGAAGTAGTAGAAGTGAACAGTTGCGGGTACAGTTGGGTATTTAAGGAAGATTTGGAACATTTAAACCCAAAGAGGATGTATAGCGCCAACTCTTCAGCTCATAATCAGAAGCACAAGTTTTTGAAAATTCAAGATGAACAATAGCTCGCAATATTTATATCCATGAATTAATTAAAATGTTGTATTGGTAAAAGTGAAAAGTGTTTATTAGTTTCATTACCTATTGTAAATGAAAAGTATTTTTTATCACAATATGTCCGTTACTTCTGTTTTTTGTATTTTTTCATTGGTCCCATAAATGGAAAAAATTCCTGTACGTAGACACAATAAACTGGCTGCTCACTTTAATATGGATTCGAATGTTTATTTTTATAGACAAAATAAATGGTTATTTTTGCCGCCTGGTAAGCATGTCATGATTGAAAGATATTTTACCAATACATTCAGACAAATTCAGAAAATGAATGAGCAATCACATGTTAGTCCTCATCAAGACTCATGAATAAAACCTTAATACTCCAACTGGTGAATTAGCTCAACAAGCATTTTGTATTGAAAAAAAAAATCCTGTATTGAACACCTAGTGAATTGAACATCTGGCGTATTTTAATTGTATTTACTTAAATCTAATCCAATCAAATAAACATCCAATTAAGAATAAAAATAATCATATGCCTACCTACTGAATTGAACATCCAAAATATTATAATTGTATTTACTTAAAATTCAATTCAATCAATTAAATATCTACTTAAAAATAAAAATAAGCATTTGTATATCTAATAAAATGAACATCTAGTATATTATGAATTGACCACAATTTCTAATATATACATTAAATTTCTCATTCATAGATTTAGAATAATTGTGGTATATGTTTTGTCTCAACAGGAGCATTCCCATTTTAAGAACATTCATGAATACAAGAGACACTGCAATAAATAACAAATGTGTAGTTAATGTGTCATTAACCAAAATCATTCACTAGTTTCATTTCTAATAGTCTTTTGAATTAAATTGTGTTGCAGTGTCAATGGATGTTGTTGCTCAACCTAGAACCAAAATCCTTTTATTCTTCAATAGTAGCCTAGCAAGACAAACAAGTTGCATTTGTCCGACGCTCTAATTTTCTCTATTCTCAACCACTGTAACATTGCACAAATTTAATCAAATGTCAAATAGATAGAATTAAACATAATAAGCACAAAAATACTTTTAAGGCTTGTCACAGTTATATTCCTAAATGGTGCAATGTATTTCTCTTATTTTCTTTAAAAAAATGTCTAACCTAATGCATCAAGAAGTCTTGGAACCTGCCTTACAATTTCAACAATATGGTACTTCTTGAGAACCTGAAGAGCAAATTTGAGGACCATATAGACATAGGCTGATTTAAGCAAAACTTTAAAAGTTTTTAGTGACCGATCTAAGGAATTTAAAAACAAAAAATAGCACCATGTTGCTCGAGTAAATCTGTGCTGAAGTGTTCAACATACACAAAATCCATACAGTATCTGATTCAAATATACCAACAAGATCAAAGACAAATAACATTCACTATAACGAAAATCAATCATCCAGATAAGTAGTAAAGTAACCATCCATTTTATGTCAAATACATATCGACTATGATAAACTAATTTAAGTGACGTTGCATTCAAAAGACCAAACGGTGAGCCAAAATTGTTGTACTAATTAAACTGAAATTCTACAAAATTTTGCACACTAGAATAAAAATCAATGCAACCATAAAAAACAACAACTTGTACAATTCATTTCAACATATTATACACGTCCCGTTAGTGAAGTTGCAACAATTGATTTCTTCACTATAAATAATCAAACGCCTCAACAAGATTCATTGCATGTAAAACTAGTAGCATCATAAATAGTTATAATCACATAAAAAAATCAACTCACTAACCTCCAGTTGTTCATGGACGACATTCAGTGTTTTGGGGCCGTAACAGTGACACCCTCGACGGGAAACAGAAGGCGACCATACTGAGTTCTGCCGGCTACGGAAGAGGAACGCTCTGGAGGATGAAACGCGTGGTCTAGTCGCCGCTGAAGAAGGGTGCACCACGGTGGTCTGGTGCGGCGCTGTTGGGGGTGACCCGCGGTGTTCCACTTCAGCGCTGATGGAGGGTGAGCCGTGGGGGTCCGGTACGGCGCTAATGGACGGCAAGCCTCGAGGGTTTGGTCAGTGCTGTTGGAGGATGAGTCGCGAGGGACAGGTCTGGGCGAATGGAGATGCGACGGTAGAATGGTCAGGGGCAATGAGGGTTTGGTGAAAAGGGTTGCCGTTGGGGAAGAACAATAGGATTGGGGGTAAATTTGATTAAGATTTGGATGGTTATGGTTAAAATAAAACTCAATGGTTTGAAATTAGGTTAAATGTGGGTTGATTTTCATTTTTAATTTATATTGGGCCAAATAAACAATCCATTGTAGAGATTGTAGAGATACCCCATTGTCTTCCTAGCGGGACTCAATAAATATAATACGTTGAGGATTATTTATCCTACATAACATGCAGAGGATTACTTACAGGCTCTCCAACATATAATAGTACCAGCAAAACCGAAGTTTCGCTTCTCCAGTGAGGTTTCAATTTATGATGATTAAGTATTTACAAATGCAATTCAATTAGGTATCTTTTAAAAATTATATAATATTTAGTAAATAAAACTGAAATTTAAAATTTCAATTTCAATTTTAAATTTCTGTTTCAGATTTAATATTTTTAATTATTAATATATTACAATTTAAATATACATCCAAAAATCAAATTAATTAAAATTCAAAATTTTGATTTTAAAATTTTAAAATAAACCTTAAACCATCTAATTATTAACTAATACTATACAAAGTCCTGAAGGAAGCAGAACAGCCACATTCACCGTATTTTCCTAAACCCAGAGGCGCACGCCGTTCGTGGTTCGTCATCCTCCACTGCTGTTTATCCACGCGACTACGCCACCTTCCTCCTCGGCACTCAACCTCAATGCCGCCTTCCTCTTCCTC
The DNA here is from genome assembly GCF_000816755.2 of Arachis ipaensis. Lineage (NCBI taxonomy): Eukaryota > Viridiplantae > Streptophyta > Magnoliopsida > Fabales > Fabaceae > Arachis > Arachis ipaensis. The sequence continues at coordinate 528,043 of NC_029791.2, read as the reverse complement.
CTCGGTGCTCATCTACAATGCCGCCTTCCTCTTTCTCGGCGCTCATCTTCATTGCCGCCTTCCTCCTCTTCGTC
>NC_029791.2:505960-527914 GCF_000816755.2 Arachis ipaensis | reverse complement strand
ACAAAGATATGTTACCTTTTTTTCGTTTAATAAAAGATTCTATTTTTTTAATTTATGCATAATATTGTAAGTGTCTGTGTTTTTTCTTTTTTTAAATGTGTTTGTGATTATAATTTTTCTTTTTTGCATTCATATATTTAATTTGAAAGTTGTGATGTTAACATAATTTAGATGTGTCAATATTTAATTTTGGATGTGTTTATATTGTTATGTTTCCATGTTCATATATAAGTTTTTTTTACATGAATTTTAGATGTGTTAATACAATATTTAGAGTGCATTCTTATAATTTTAAATGTGTGTTTGAGTCTAATTTTTTGTGTGTCCAATATGTAATTTAGAGAACCACAATGCCAATTATTTAGATGTGTCATTACATCATTTTGGATGTGTTTATATTTATTTAATTTTAGATGTGTTTATGACATGAGATTTGAATATTTTGAAAAGAAGTGCTACACATACAAGTCATTTTGGTTTACAAGTCATACAAGTTGAGTCAAACCCAACAAAAAGGACGCTCACCCATACGAGCTGTCAACACGCGTGCTACTCAATGGTTTCCATAGCGCGCTTCGCGTTCCTCCTCCTCCTCTTCCTTCTTCTTCTCCTTTTTCTCTGCGTTTCTCCTCCTTTTTTCTTCATGTGTTTCATCTTCATCATCATTTTTTTACTACTATTGTTGTTGCTGTTTTTTTGTCCCTACTTCTCTTTCTATCAATTTTGCAACATTATGTATTTTTTCTTTTTTGTTTGATTTTTTTCTCCCAAGAAGAATTACGAGAATATGAAATAAGAAGATGAAGAAGAAGAAGCCGCAGAAGATGAGAAGGAGGAAGAGAAAGAGTTTTGAATTATGCAGAACTTATCAGAATAAAACTACACCTAAAATTCTTAAAAATACACTCAAATATCTTCATGTTACACCCAAATTTGCTGCAAATACAGAAAAATATTTCCTCTAATGCTGCATTTTTTCTTCTTTTTTTCTTATTTCTTTCTTTCTTTTAGTTAAATGAATGTAAGTTCATCATCTTTCAAATAATTTTGAAGGTGTTTATTATTCTTCTTTGTTTGATTTTTTTGTTTTTATTCTTGTTAAGAGAGTAAAACAAGAAGAAACTTGAGAAGGCAAAACAAAAAGGAAAAGACGAATAATAAAAAAAGAAGAAAAATATGGTGATTATGATGGAAAAAAAAAGAAGAAGCAGCAGAAGATGAGGAGGAAGAAGAGAAAGAGTTTTGAATTATACAGAACTTATCAGAATAAAAATACACCTAAAATTCTTAAAATATACCCAAATATCTTCGTGTTACACCCAAATTTGCTGCAAATATAGAAAAATGTTTCTTCTAATGCTGCATTTTTTTCTTTCTTTTAGTTAAATGAATGTAAGATCATCCTCTTCCAAATAAATTTGCAGCATTATGTGTTTTTTCTTATTCTTTGTTTGATTTTTTATTTTTATTCTTGTTAAGAGATCTTTCAATGAATAATTTAAAAAATAAGTGATTTTAGAAAATTAATTTGACCATTTAGCCGAAAAACTAACAACTACTCAAGACTCAAGACACTCAAACAAAAACTAGTTGACGTATTTTAGCACCATTGCTTGACAGAAGGAACACTACATTGCCATGGATTCTTTTGAGCAAAATTTTACTCCACAAAGCCATACTTCAGCAAGATTAGTGGATACTTATTCAAAAGAGAAATAGAAGGCTAATGATGAGCGGATAATTTATACGCTTTTTGGCATTGTTTTTAGGTAGTTTTTAGTAGGATCTAGCTACTTTTTGGGATGTTTTTATTAGTTTTTATGCAAAATTCATATTTCTGGAATTTACTATGAGTTTGTATATTTTTCTGTGATTTCAGGTATTTTCTGGCTGAAATTGAGGGATCTGAGCAAAAATCTGATTCAGAGGCTAAAAAAGGACTGCTGATGCTGTTGGATTCTGACCTCCCTGCACTCAAAGTGTATTTTCTGGAGCTACAGAACTCCAAATGGAGTGCTCTCAATTGCATTGGAAAGTAGACATCCAGAGCTTTCCAGCAATATATAATAGTTCATACTTTGCTCGAGTTTTGATGACGCAAACTGACATTTAAACGCCCATTCTCTGTCCTATTCTGAAGTTAAACGCCAGAAACACGTTACAAACCAGAGTTAAACGCACAAACTGGCATAAAAGCTGGCGTTTAACTCCAAGAGAAGCTTCTACATGTGTAAAGCTCAATGTTCAGCCCAAGCACATACCAATTGGGCCCAGAAGTGGATTTCTGCATCATTCACTTATTTCTGTAAACCCTAGTAGCTAGTTTCATTATAAATAGGACCTTTTTACTATTGTATTCAGATCGATCTTTGGGCGTTTAGTCCTTAGACCTAGGTCTTTTTTCCCTACTTTCGAATTCATATGCCATTTTAGGGAGGCTGGACATTCGGCCATGCCTGGACCTTGTTCTTATGTATTTTCAACGGTGGAGTTTCTACACACCATAGATTAAGGTGTGGAGCTCTGCTGTTCCTCGAGTATTAATGCAATTACTACTATTTTCTATTCAATTCAAGCTTATTCTTGTTCTAAGATATTCACTCGCACTTCAGCCTGATGAATGTGATGATCCGTGATACTCATCACCATTCTCACCTATGAGCGCGTACCTGACAACCACTTCCATTCTACCTTAGATTGAGTGTGTATCTCTTGGATTCTTGGCTCATGCGTATTGATTGCCTCTCCTGACAACAGAGCCTTCAATTCCTTGAGATCAGAGTCTTCGTGGTATAAGCTAGAATCCATTGGCAGCATTCTTGAGATCCAGAAAGTCTAAACCTTGTCTGTGGTATTTCAAGTAGGATCTGGGATGGAATGACTGTGACGAGCTTCAAACTCGTGACTGTAGGACGTAGTGACAGATGCAAAAGGATAGTAAATCCTATTCCTACATGATCGAGAACCGACAGATGATTAGCCCTACGTAACCCGTAGTTGGACCATTTTCACTGAGAGGACGGGAGGTAGCCATTGACACCGGTGAAACCCAACATACAGCTTGCCATGGAAGGAAGTAAGAAGGATTGGATGAAGGCAGTAGGAAAGCAGAGATTCGAAAGGAACAAAGCATCTCCATACACTTATCTGAAATTTCCACCATTAATTTACATAAGTATCTCTATCTTTACTTTGTGTTTTATTTATATTTTAATTATCAAAACTCCATAATCAATTTGAATCTACCTAACTGAGATCTACAAGATGACCATAGCTTGCTTCATACCAACAATCTCCGTGGGATCGACCCTTACTCACGTAAGGTATTACTTGGACGACCCAGTGCACTTGCTGGTTAGTTGTGCGAAGTTGTGAAGAAAGTGCTGATATTATGAACGCGTATACCAAGTTGAGCGCCATTGTTAGAGATCACAAATTTCGCCTACCAGCTAAGCAGCAGCAACCACTAGTAGAAAATGGCATGAAAATCACTGTATATTTTCAACGTTTTCAAATAATTCTCTAGTTACTTCAGCTTAAGTCGTGATAATGATATATTTTGAGCTTAGGTCTTGATTTGACTAAGATGGGAATAATATTTTCTTTCTAATCTTAGTTCAAAGTGAGGGGACATAATCATCATTTGAAGGTGTGTGAGGCTAGATTGTAGAAAAATAAAATATCTTCCTCCTTATGTATTTGTGGATTTTTTTTATTTAAATAAATTAAATAAATATTTTAATTATTGAAATAAATAATTATAAAAATTATTTTCAAAATCTGTCTCCCAACCTTATCTCGTTTAAACGAGATATACAGACACACATACCTTATCTCGTTTACAGTAAACAAGATGTATCCAGCCTTATCTCATTTATACTATAAACGAGACAAGGTTGGAGACACCTATAAATAGATGTCGTTTACAGTGAGGTTCTGGGCCCTAGTTCAAACCTTTTGACTACTTTTTCCTCTCTTCTACCTCTTTCTGACCATATTATCGAATAAGACGAAGATGGGGCATCCCGCCCTCATGCAGACCCTCGACCCAACAGACCTCAATGCCAGACACAGCCTCCCCCATGTGGGACTGGGCATTGGCTCCACTACCAGGATCCCCACTACCGATGATGTCTTATAGTTTATTATGTAGAGTATCTTGTTATTAACTTTATGTACTAGACTATGAATGATGTTGTAATGTCCCAAGCTTTTTCTAAAATATTTTACATTTGATTTCTTTTATTACTACCCTACCCTCTAATTTTATCAAAATTCCTACACTACCCTTATTCTTTTTCCCAAACCTAACCCTAATTCTAATTCAAAACACTCTCTCACCTGTCACACACTTTCACCCTCCCTCACAGAACTTCAGTAACCCACAAAAGAAAGAAAGAAAGAAAGAAAGAAAGAAAGAAAGAAAAAAAGAAAGAAAGAAAACAAAATTGAAGTAAGGAAGAGAGAGACAGAAACCAACAAATTGATAAGAAGAGAAAGGAAGGAGTCGACGACGGCGATGATGGAGGCCACTGCCGCTGACATTATTGTTGCAGTAGCCACTACAGCCACCGGAGAAAAGGAGAGAATGGGTGCTAGGCAGAAGAATACGAGGGAGGAGGAAACCTTCTCGCTGCCGTTGGTGTTGTATGGAGCCGTTCCCGCCGTTGAAGGTGCTGAATCTTGTGCTGGATTTTCTTTTTTGCAACGCCGTAGTCGATATTCTACCTCCAACATGAGCTACCAGATCTGATGTTGTTGCTGTTGTTAGAGTCATTGGAGTTGCAGTTGTTGTCATTGAACTCAAAGGGGCCACTGCTGCTGTTTTGATCTCGTTTAGTGCGCCGAAAAGCTGTTAATGCCCTCTTTGTTTTTCCTTGCTTATGCCATTGTTGATTGTCGGGTGGGTGAGTGTCGAATTGATGTCGATGTTGCCACCGAAGATGTCCATGGTCTTAATGCTAATGTGGAAGCTGCTGTCGTCGCCTTCCATCATCATTGTTATCTCCTTTGTTTGGTGTTTCCTTCAACCCCTCCGAACACCAGATTTCAGTTATACTTCGGATTCGGTCTCTTCGGTTCTTTAGGACCAAGTTGTGAGTAGGCTTTACATTTATAATTGTTTGATTGGGCATCTATAATTATTTTGATATATATCAATTATGATTTTTGAATTATACTCACGATATTCACCTTGAATGATTTTAAATTGATTAGAATAATTGATTTATTAGAATTAAATAATTCGTTTTTATGAAGTTTATACTTTTGGAACTATACATGAGACTATATATATTTTTTATGAAGTTTTGTATTATTCCAAAATGTTCTTGAATATTTTTTTTTTTGAAGCATTGAAGTATTTGTTGGTAGTCACTTACTTTAAAGATGGTGAAATATGTTTGAAATTTCTTATGATTGAAAAAGTATGATTGGAAAAGATTTCTGATGAGAAAGTATTATCTTATTTGATTTGATTCGATAACTTATATATTTGAAAGATCAAGGATTTGTTATTTTTGAGATTATATGTTTTGAATTAGTTTGGGTGGCTCGTATTAGAAAACCGTAGTTAACGGCGGTTATGACGTTAACCTAGATGCATCTAGCTCAGACCTCAGCTAGCAGGGGCGTTGCTAGCCTAACGTGTAGGCCATACGTTGGATCTGTTATTCCGTACGGACACACTAGAGGAAAGGGCTACCCATAGAGATGGAGCCGCCCAACTGTAGACTTTTGAATTGATTTCTGTATGAGAACTCCCTTATTAATTCACTTATTATTATCAACTATTATTTTCTAATTAAAATTGCTTGATAATAATGTTTATATGGTCTCATGTCGATTATAGATGTATTGTCTAGTCACTGAGTTACAAAACTCATCCCGTTTTTCTAAAAATATTTTTCAAGAACAAATACTTGACTATGTGAGATTTTCTATTCAAGAGTAACGATTTGCAATGAGTACCTATTCTTTGTCGAGTTCCTAGATGTATATGCTCCATATGTCACAAGCAAGATCCAACCATTCGTAATTATTTTCTTTTTTTTTTGTTAAAAATGTATAACTAACTATTTTAGAACTTGTAAAATATTTGTAACTTTCTTATTCAATTTAATATTTAAGTCGGTTAGGTTTGCTAAGGGACTATTTTTCTTAGTGCCGGTCATGGTTAATTTTGGGTCGTGACAGATGTATTGTATAAGTGATGCTTATATAATTTGTTAATGCATAGTCCTTTTATGTGATTTTTTTTTGTGTTTGGTATTATGAAAAAATCTGTTAGAACTTTTAACGGTGCGATGCAAAAGATGTATAATTCATTCGTACGAACATGCTCATGATTTCCAAATCCATTAATGATTTTATATATATTAGATAAACCACTATGACACTGATAAGCATTGAATACAACTAGAATAACTCGAAACAACTAGGTAACATTGATCCCAGTAAACAACTATCACCTCTAAGCATCGTCCGTGGGTTGGTTAGGACAATCCCTCCTAGTATGACCGACTTGCCTGCATATACCACATCTCTTCTCCTGTCGCTCGACATCATCCATGTCATTCCAGAACTTGGTAGAGATAGGTTTCTCAGTAGTCTTCCTGCGCATGAGTGGGTTAGGACAAAGCAAAGTTTTATACCACTCCGACCACAGGGACTCGTCGAGTATCGGTGAAAACTCCGTCTCGTATACCTTGAACACAGCCTCCTATCTACAAATCGAATGAACATACAGAACCCACTCGATGCTTGAGGCGGTACACCCGACAAGCGCATGTCGGCATGGGTAATGGAGAGACTGTAAGAGACCACAGTCACACGTACCCGCTGCTATCTGAACTTTGAAGGAACCTTGCGACTAACCCTCGAACGGCTCTAACTCCTCCACAACAAACATGGAAGCTCGTCAATCATAATAAGTAACATGTATCTTCGGGATGCTTCTCTGTTCTTCTCAATGGCTGCCATCAGCATCTGGGAGAAGCAATTTCCAGCAGCCGGTTGTGGCTGCGCTTCCCTGCTCTTTGTCACGAACAACTTCTGCAATCTCTCGTACGTGATGCGCATGATGGCAGAAATCAGCAAGTACTGTGTACCCTTGAGAAATGCATTAATGCACTCCGATAGATTTGTTGTCATATGACCAAACTGCCGACCGCTACCGCAGTGTTTCAGCCATATCTCTTTGTTGAAACGACCAGCTCAGTCTGTCATCTCTCGCGACAAACCTCTCAAGGCATCTGTTCATACTTTGGGTCGAGCTATCCGAGCCGGGACGAAGCTACCGACCTCTTAGGGTCAAGCGGACCGACTTCTTTATAAAAGAAGTCGGCCAAAGCGACAGAAAAGCCCAAAGAAGGGCCCAACTCAAGGTATACGACCCAGATCCGAAAGGCAGCCCAAACCGATAGAGACAAGGGCGGTTCCATGGAAGATAAGCTGACCTCAACAAAAGATAAGATAAGATAAGATAACTAACTTATCTTATCCGCAGAAGGTCACATCTCACCATCATAAATACACTGGAGCACCCAGGTATAACTCATACTCTGATTCTACAAAATACTTGCTTAATACCCTTGCTAACTTAAGCATCGGAGTCCCTTGTAGGTACCCCCACCCTCCGGTGACAAAGGATCAGCAGTGCAGCCAGTCCAACAAGTCGGCCACTCCAGCTCCGGCCGCTACACACCTGCTGGATAGTTCGGCTCCGACCAGAGTAGAAGATCTCATCCGAGATCGACCTCCAGTTTCAGGTAACCCTTGGAACATTGGCGCTGTTGCCGGAGAACCTGGAAGTCATCCCACCACCATGGCGGACAACCATGACAACGACCACGATTCAGATCTAGAAGATAGAACGCCGCACAAGAATACGGATGCTACACTCAAAGATACTCTGGCGTCCAACGGGGACAAAAATTCATCAAACCCAGGAATAATAGAAACACTTCAAGATCGATTAAAGAAACTCATGAAAGAAGCCCAACATCAGCGCGAAAAGGAGGAGGATCTACAACGGGAAATAAGGCGACGCCGGGAATTAGAAGATAAGCTTCTAAAACTCGAAGCCGATCTCAAAACCAAAGCTACTCGATCCACTCCAGAGGATAGCTCCCGCCAGGGTCAAGATCCATTCACCAGAGAAATCATGAAGACCAAAATTTCAAAGGACTTCAAACTCCCGGATATGACTTTGTACGATGGAACTTAAAGATCCCAATCATCACCTTAGCAATTTCAGAACCAGAATGTACCTCACTGACGCCTCGGATGCAGTACGCTGCAAAGCTTTTCCAACAACTCTTACCAAGATAGCCATCAGATGGTTCGACAGCCTACCTCCAAAGTCCATCTCAAGCTTCGACGACCTGGCCAAAAAGTTCCTGGCCAGATTTTCCATACAAAAGGATAAAGCTAAACACGCCCCCAGCCTACTAGGAATCAAGCAAGGAGATCGGGAGAGTCTTCGTAACTACATGGAAAGATTCAACAAAACATGTATGGACATACAATGTCTACCAACAGAAGCTGCCATTATGGGCCTCATAAATGGCCTACGAGAAGGACCTTTTAGCCAATCTATATCAAAGAAGTACCCTGCATCCCTGGACGAAGTATAAGAACGAGCGCAGAAGTACATCAACATGGAAGAGAATTCTCGACTAGGGGAAGCCTCAAGGATCGGTCCCACCCACCGAGATAAAGATAAAGAATCCAAGAAAAAGGAAGATCGCTCCGGGGAGAAAATAAAAAAATATCATAACTACACCCCCCTTAGGGTATCCTTGGTAGAAGTTTACAAAGAAGTCTGTCATACGGAGAAAATACCCCCAACTCGACCACTCAAAGGCAAAAGGGGAGGAGGAAATCGGAGCGAGTACTGCGAATATCATCGAGTCCGAGGACACTCCACCAATGAATGCTTTGACTTGAAAAACGTCATAGAAAAACTAGTAAGAGAAGGAAAGCTAGATCGGTTTTTGGCCAACCGGGATGAAGAGCCAAGAAAAAGAAGAAGGGATGAAGATGTAGGACGATCTGAGTGATCATCTCGCACACCAGAAAGACACGTCCACATGATACACGGCGGATTCGCAGGAGGAGGAATCTCCAAATCATCCCGCAAACGACACCTCCAAGAAGTGTACCATGTCGAAGGAAAGAAGGAGGCACCAGACATCCCAGCAATCACGTTTACCAAGGAAGACGCATCCGGAATCATCTCGGGACACGACGACCCCATGGTCATCACCATCATATTGGCAAATGCCAATCTCCACCGTACATTAATTGACCAAGGAAGCTCTGCCGACATCTTATTCAAAACTGCCTTCGATAAGCTCGGCTTAGAAGAAAAAGAGCTAAGAGCATACCCGAACAACCTGTTCGGACTTGGGGATACTCCAGTACAACCACTGGGATACATATCACTACATACAACCTTCGGAAAGGAAAACCAATCCAGAACACTCAAGATAGACTACATCGTGGTCGACGTAAGATCAGCCTACAACGCCTTAATAGGTCAGACGACGTTAAACCAACCCGGAGCAATAGTTTCGACTCTACACCTATGTATGAAATTTCCAACTACAGAAGGGATAGCTACAATAAAAGCAGATCAAAAAATGGCGCGTCATTGTTATAACGAAAGTCTAAACCTCAGAGGCGAAGAGTTCCATACAATCAAACTTGGCGGAGTTCAGAGGCGAGAAGAACTCTGTCCACAGCCCGAAGGTGAAGTAGAGAAAGTTCAGATCGGAGATACCTCGGATAAGACAACTAATATCGGCACAATCCTGAAAAGAGACGCCAAAAAATCACTCATACAGTTTCTACGAGACAATGTTGACCTCTTCGTATGGAAAGCTGCCGATATGCCAGGCATAGATCCCGAATTGATGAGCCACAAATTGGCAGTCTATCTGGGATCCCGGCCGATACAACAAAGATGAAGAAAACTCGGGCCAGAACGATCTCAAGCAGTGGAAGAACAGGTGCAAGCACTGCTAGAGGCAGGATTCATAAGAAAAGTCAAATATCCACTATGGCTAGCAAACGTCGTCTTGGTGAGTTGTATTCTCTACTATTCATGTGCCGAAAAAGTATAAATAACTACTATCAGTGAACGAAGACTACAAAACTCATTTCTTGTGTTTAGAGCATTGTTACATAATAGTGTTGGATTATTATGTTGTCTTCAAATTATAATTTATGAACCTTTGGAACTGGTAAGCCCAAAGAATCATGCTGTTATTAAGTCCTATCAGAAACTGCACAATAAAGTGTGAGTAAATTGCACTGAAGATTCCATAGATTACATATGGTTTAGGTGCTGAGAAGGAAAAGTAGCAAAGACTAAGATGCTTACGAATTATAAATAAAATACAAAATCTTAGTTTAAGTGTATTGATTCGGAGTCAACTTGTATCCGGAGAAATTGGATGACAAATTTTGAAATGTATTATTGTTTGTTCGGCCATTATGCTAAGTCTCAGGTCAACTGCTAAATGATCAAAGCGCCTCTGACAATAATTCCAACAATTATATGCGTATCGATTTAGTTTTTGAGGTTTCAGTTAGGACTAAAGTTCGATATTAACATTGAATGATATGAGAGTTAATAAAATATGCTCAATCTTATAATACTTGATAAATGAATAGAAAGAAGGTGAAGTTTTACTTTCACATTCAAAGTCATACCAAGAAGTTTCTTTTGCTGAATAAATTTGACAATTTGAGAGACAACTCCACAAGAATTTTCCTTGAACATGTTTGAGGCTTTTAAAAGTCTATAACCAACGTATTCATTTTCTGTACAGTAAGTTTCCAAACATTTTTTGCAACTTCACTCAGTATAACTGATTAACCACTAAACATTATATAAAGGGGGCACAGAACTTTGCTCTATTCACTCTCTTACTTTCAGGAGTTGTATTGTTTCAAGCCCATGAATATGGATCCAAATCTGTTTGATGCAATTAGAAAAAGTGATATAGCAACATTTTCAAGCCTCCTTAAGGAGAATGAAGGAATCCTGAATCAAAAAACAGCTGATTCCTACAGCACTCCATTGCACATTGCTTCCAAGTATGGTTGCACTGAAATGGTGTCTGAAATTATCAGCATGTGTCCTGACATGGTTTGTGTTGAGAATAAGAAACATGAGACTCCGATTCATGAGGCGTGCCGCCAAGAGAATGCTAAGGTCTTAATGTTGCTGCTTGATGCCAATCCTAATGCTGCTTATAAGCTTTATGCTTCTTGCAAAAGTCCTTTGTTTCTAGCATGCAGTCATGGCCATCTTGACATGGTTAACCTCCTCCTGAATCTACCTGAGATCGCGGAGCGAAGCATTGCAGAATTCAATTAAACTTGTATCCTTATAGCAGCATCAAGAGGACACACAGGTTGGAATCATAGTTTTCTATAGCAATTCTGAATGTTACTTTATGTTTTACAACTTACCTTCATGGATTGTGTTTGATTCTGCATCATTTCACTATCTCACCACAGAAGAAGAAACAGTATTTCATATAGCTGTGAGGTACGGGTGCTATCATGCTTTGGAATACTTGGCGAAAGTCTCTAATGGCACAGACCTATTGCACTGCCAAGATAGATATGACACTGAATTGTCAATTAAGTACACAACTTCAGGTTCCAATGCATATTTCACCAAGATTTTCATTTATTCATGTCAAGATTTTAATTTTCAAATTGTAAACTTATGCAGTCTAATATCTTGTACTAAATAAAAATTTTAACAATTAGAAGCAGTGCAATATAATGGGAAAAGATAAAGCATAGCAGCACATGCCAAATTTAAAGGGGAAAGATAAACCTAGAGGTTGGATGGCTATGGGGAAGGAAGGGTTTTGAAGGGTGTAAAATTTACACTACAAGCTTTCCCGTCCCCTCCCTTCTCTTCCAAACGCAATTCACAAACAACCCTTATGGTACATGAATCAAAGCTTCTTCTTCATCTGCTGTTTCAAGCAAAGCAGCTATCATGGATATTTATTATCTTCATCCATCAATAAAATAATGGGATAAATGGAATGCTAATAAACGAAGGCTATTGGGCTACATAGAGTATAAATCTTTAAAAAAAGTTCTTCAATAAATACACTATAAAAGCATTGGAAACTACAAAGTTTTAGTTTTTATAATAAGTTATTTTTACATTAAACACCTTAACAAATTCCCTTTAGCAAAACTGTAAAAGAAAGATAAAATATTCTATTAAGACTGAAGAGCGATATCAAGAAAAAAAATATTTCAATAGATCTATAAGATTAGCAAAGGCGCACCTGATGTTTCCCATCAGTTGTGCTGATTTTAAAGGGATGCCAGTCTGGGTCCTTAAGATACTCTTCCCACAATGAACACAGTTCTAAAGCTCTCTCTTCTTCTTCCTCATCATTATATCCTTTCCCTCATAAATTCAACGAACGGTCTAATATCAAGTTCCCCCATTCTCCTCACACCAATATTGCCACGAGTACACGTCTTTAACTCCCTGAAACATTTAAAATATAAGAAACCATGGAGAAAGGAAAGGAAGTTTCAATGTTCAGAGCATAAAAATCCATGAGCCACAAGTCAGGTAACAGACGAGAACTGAATATCGTCACAATATGACTGTTGCACCATTACAAGCCAGCATTGCTGGTCTCTTCTATAGGTACAGTTTTAGAGACCTATGAATTAGAAATAATCAATTGGGCGACATTTTAATTAGATATCAAATAAATAAGTTTTGACTTTAATGGAGTTACTTTGTTACCTTGATTTCTAACTGAATAAATTAAACTTTTGGCAAAAAAAAAAAGAGAGAAAGAATGCACTATAAAAGAAACCTTAATTTAAAACAAAGTATATTTCATCTCCAAAGAAATTTTTATTTCTTTCATTGTGGTTCATACAGGATAGTTTCATCAATCAGTTAATATCTTATCTGATTCATATAAGAATTTATTGAGCTGACAACAAGCAAAACCTGTGTTTATAAAATGACCGGGTCATATTCCAATGATAGCCAAGAAATCAGATATCAAAGTATTAAAAAAAACAGGACCTGATTGAACAGAGGCGCTTACAGTGTAGTTCAAAAAAAAAATGCACTTTGGAATACTTTTCAATATGCGCTTATCAGGGAAAACAAAAAACTTACACTAATCAATACTTTTCGAGCATCCTGCAGCTCATCGTTGCTCTTACGCTCTTTAACAATTAGTGCTTGGTTCAATGTCCCTATCTCTCGAAGTGACTGTTCCTTATCTCTTAATTTGTTATATAAAATATCCATCACATTCAAAACTTTAGAATCTCCATCATCTTCCATGTGCTTCATGACATTTAATTTTCCTTTTAGTTGGTGAATCTCCAACTCCAATTTTTGTTTCATATCCAATTGTTTTCAAGCTGGATAATTTTAGCATGGAGTTCTTCTTTTTGTCGCTGGATAAACAAATAGTCAAATAGCATTAACAATTACACCTTTTTGCAATATAAAGTATAAACAAAGCCTTAAAACAGGTTATGCAAACCTCCTGATTTGCAGCCAGTCTCAAAAGATTTTTATTAGCCTTCTCTTGTTCATGAACAGCAATCTGAAGAGAGCTGTTTTTCATTGCATTCTGAAAAGACAATAAAATGAGGATTATCAAATAAACCTATCTTACATGAAGGTACATCAGTCATCAACCTCTTAAGCACAGCCTAAATGATAGCATAGTATACTAAGGACAAGAAGTAAAATTAACAGGAAAGAATTATTTTCCTTCACAAATAAGCACATTGGAAAGAATTATTTGCTATGAGTTTTCACCAGTGATCAAATTGTTATGAAATATGTGTATTGTGACAATCCTAAACTGACCTCTTTAGGCTGTGCTTGAAACTTCAAGGCAGAAAATTTCTTCGTATTAAGGCACTGCATGACATGACATTAACAATTGTGTATTTAAATAATCAGGAAGGAAAAGTATAGATACAAAACCTCTGACACTAGATATATAGCTCAGTGTTGTAAACTCACATTTTTTCTGAGAATGATCTGGTATTGAGGGTCTACTTTGAACATGATAAGCTTTTGTTGTCATTGCCAAAACTTGCATAGCACTAATTGCAGCCAGTCGATTTTCTTGCTGAAGATATAACTGAGCAACTTTCCTAGAAAAGAAAGCAGCTTTTCACTGGTACCCAAAATTACCATATAAACGAGCAATTTCAATATATAATACAAGTCTATCACTTGCATCAATTAAAGATTTAGCACCATCGGCAGCAGAGGTAAAAAAAAATTGAGCAAGGAATCAATCCTAGTGGTTTATAGCAACAAAGATAACTGTGTCACTTGCGCTATGTAATACTAAAAAAATCAAAAGATACCAATAATAAAAACATTTCCAAAACTAAACAATTCATCAGGACTCAATCCCTCAAAATTGAACATATTAAGGCAGTAAGGCAGTTTTATGTTTTAACACTTGGAAAAACAGAATCAGAATCAGTTCATTTGATGCTAAATCTTTGGAGATATGATATGTATTTAAAAAAAAATTAATTATTAACGTGGAAAACATAATCCAAATGTCATGTTTTAATTTGATCATATTTTTATTGTACTGGTACGTATAAATTTATCGCTACTGAAATAAACACCACAATAATTAATTAATACAAGCAGAAAAATTTAGAATAGCGTAATATATAACACAGTGCACAATTCAATCGATTGAATAACACATTGAATTGTGAAAAGACATAAATTGATTGGATAACACAAACAATCAATTAAATTAGGAAAAAACCCACATGAACGTTTACGGAAGTAACAAATCAAGGACAAAATTCTAATTGATTAGAATTACCAAAATATTTATTATGATTAATAGAAGATCTAATTCGTTATTATTTTTGTTTTTTATTATTAATAAACATGATAAATGAATAATAAAATAATATATAAAAGATTAATTTGTAGTTAAAATTAAATAAGAACTATTTAACAGTTATTAAAAAACTTAAAAAACATGTTTTGTTTATGTAACCATTTAACGGTATAAGACTATTGAATCCGATACCTGATCTTTTAATATTTTTCGTAAAATAAACTATAAAGTGAAGAGAGAGAAATTACAAGTCTAAATAGCAGTACTGAATAATAACAAAATGGAGATAAACATGTTTTCATTAAAATTTTACTATAAGGAAGAACAAACACACTACAAATAATCTTTTAAAATAATAATAAAAACACTAAAGAAATGAGCTAGAATAACACCAGACGGGAGGACACGTGAACTTTTCTTCGTCTAATAGTGTTTGACAACTTCCATCGTCCAAGTTGAAGATGCCAATATCTTGATATTCGGCACAGTCCAGCGATTTCAATTCTATTAGGTTATCTGTAAAGTAGATTTGATTTCCTTTGGTTTGAAGACTTGCAGGCAGCATTTGAACAGAAGAGTTGAGTCCAATCATCAGTGCGTAATTTTTCAAACTATCTAGTCTGGACCATTCTTTTGCATTCTTCTTTAATTCATAGATATCAAATTTGTAAGTCCAGTGACTTCCAGGCATAAAATGTCTCGCCAACATCAATAAACTTCCGTTAGCACACCCAACCAAATATTTAAGCTGGTAAGGACCCAGCGCAGCATCAGAGGGAGGTTTGGCTTCATGAATACCACCTACAGGCCCTGATTTTGTGTTTGTATCAAATTCGTATAGCTGGCCACCTTCGTCTACTGCATATATCTTCTCTCCAAAAAATATGACATCATGAAACGATGATTTTCTAGAAAGATCTAACCATCTCTTGTCATTTGGTTTGTAAAAGGCTAATGTACAACGAGGTCCATATATGGCCACTGCCAAAAAATCTTCATTGTCATTGCTAGGACATGAATTTATAATAACCTTCCAAACATGGACTCTATTTTTTAAACTACTCGATATCCGGTAATCATCCCTATTGTCATCATCCCAATTCCAAACAGTATATTCAAAGCCATAATTGTTAGGATTGTAGTCAACTATATCCGGAAAAGTTGATATTGGAGGAAGATCTAAACGGACCTTTGTAAATGCATTTAACATATACATCGAACATTGGTATATATCTAGGACGATCAACCATCCACCAAAAGAACCACGGATCAATTTGTTCTGCATCTCTGGTAGCTTGAGATGGTGGATCTCGTCTTCATCAAGAGACTGAATATCAAGCGGTACTTCATCAGCAATAGGTAAGTTCATGAGATGGTAGATCTCCTCGTCTTCATAAATATGAGTACTGGAAGATTCTTCAGGTACCAGCAGCCACAAAATCTCGCTGGAGATCTCTGGAAGTTTCAAGCTCCATTGCTTGCAAACTAAACGAAGTCGGATGAAATCATCGTACGAATAAAAGTGCTCTGCAATTTCCTTCAAGATGTCATCATGAATGTTTGCCCATCCATCAATGTCGTCACCCATATCTCAGACTCAAGCTATGTTATTCCCAGATGAGAGGCAAACTGCAGAAGCCAGGATTTGTTTGAAGTTAGCTGTGTTTGTTACCTATATATAGGATTTGTTTGAGCCTATTCAAAAATATTAATTTTTTTTTTAAAGAATCTTTAAAAAAATATTTTATATTTAGGGCTTATTTGGGTGAGTTTCTAAAAAAATATTTTTTTTGAGTTATCTTTTTTTAAAAGATCTTATGAAAGAGTAAAAGTAATTTTATATTTGGATATCTAATGCAAAAAGATATTTTTATTTATCAATTATGTTTGGGTATAACAATATAAAGTACTTTTTTGTTTATTTATTACATGAAAAATATTTTTTTTAAGAAAAAAGATCTTTTAAAAAAAGATGTAAATTATAACTTCTCAAAAAAAGATATTTTTTTTTTATTTTTCTAGTGCTTTTACTTTTACTACTAGAAATTTGCCAAACACACTAAAAAAAATCTTTTTTCATTTTAAATAATTTTTTTATTTTTTAATATTTTTACTTTTATTATTAAAATTTTGTTAAACACACTAATTTTTTTTTCTAATAATTGAATAATACCTAAACAAACTCATAGTGTCTTGTTTGTTGCATATCTCTGTTTATTTATTTTGGGTAGATTTTATCCCATCTTATTTAATTTCAAATTTCAAATTTTGTTGAAAAATTAAAATTAAATTGAGGAGGATATATAACTAGTTTTTTTTGGGGACGCTATCAAATGAGTTTAGAATCTATCTATCTAATACAGTAATAGTGTGATACCTCACATTATCATATTGGAAATTTGGGATCTGTATCATTAATTATTTATTGTTCAAAACTTTTATTTAACTTTTTGGAGGAAAAATCTAATTTAATAATCTTTCTGTTTCTTCCTTTAGAAATCAAAACAGAAAATAAAAAGAAAAACACAATGCAGCAACAGCACAGCAGAGCCAGAACCCAGAAATCAAATAATCATTCAACAAAAAATAAAAAACACAACATAGCAGCACACTAAAGCCAGAGCAAATCAATTATTTCAACCAAAACACAAAATCCCTGTAATCATTCAATGATTTCACAATAGAGAATAAAACAAAAAACAAAGAACAAGTGCGCGTGATACTGACCTTCGAGAGGGGTTGAGCACAACGGAGAGCAAGACGACAGACAGCAGTTCAGCGCGATGAGACGACGGCAACAAGACGACCACGAGCAGGACGAAGACGATGGAGGATGGGCGCCGGCGAGGAAGAAGAGAGCGAACAGGGGGTTTGACTTGGATAACACCGACAGTACAAAAAGAGACTCCTCGGACAGTCACGGACGGCGGCAGTGGGTCACTCCGTTCGGCGGCAGTGGAGGCTAGCTAGGGTTTTCACTTTTTCTTTTCTTTGAGTGAACGAATGAAACTATGACAGGAACGAAAGAGCGGAGAGAGCATCCAGAGGATTTCTTTTATTTAAATTAAATAAATATAATATTTATCGATTTAAATAACATGTAAGTATAAAGTATTTAAATACACTTTGAGTCACATATCGGATACAGCTGAAAAAACTTAATTTTTATTTATAAACATTATAATATTTTATAAATTTAAAACTACATATATTATTATAAAAAAATTACGATTAAAACAATATCAATTTTTTTAGATTAATCCAATTCTTAAAAATTACATCTTATCCTACGTATTTAAAATTAGTGATTCGAAAATAATTAGTACATTATTTTTTTAAAACTCAATTCATTTGAATTCATACTCAAAGAAGGTACAAAAAAATAGATTAAATTAAATTGATTTAAATTTTAAAAAAATAAAGTTATACGTGTTCAGTTACATGATGAGAAAATTTTTTTAGTAAGTGTTCAGATATTATATTAAAACAAACGTGAAATTGAAAGAATAAGTACAACAGAAAAAAATGGAGAGAAATAATTTCGTTTCTTCTCGTCATGTAACTTTTTATTCTGATCACATCATTTTTAATTCCTAATATTCTCTCACATACTCCGTACTCTGTACAATTTTGAAAATCAAAGATGAGCGGTGGAGTGAGCGGGGAAGAGACTTTGAGGGTGAAACACGGTGAGGCAGCCGGTAATATCGGCGGAAGAGATAAGGGGGAGAGCGGGGGAGGGATTGCATCAGGGGAAAAGGAGGATCATATTTCGGGAGGGGTTTCTAAGCCTTTGAAGGTTTCTTTCAGGGACAAAGTTGTGGGTTCCAAGATTGCTAAAACTTTTTCACTTGTTGAAACTTTATCGGGAGATAACATTGCGGTAGTTTCTAGGAAGCAAGGAGATCTCTTGCCACCGAGTGTCACGTTTACCCAAGAAGCTAAGAATTGCTTGGCAGAACCTTATAAGGATGCTATAGTGATTAAGGTGCTAGGTAAACATTATAGCTACACTGCATTGTCTCATAAACTCCGAACGGTATGGAGGATTAAGGGAGGTTTTGATTTATTGGACGTGGGAAGTGATTTGCATGCTGTTCATGTAGACCATGCACAACATGAGGATTTGGAAGGTTGGACTCAAGTGATTAGGAAAGGAAAGTATAAAATGGGTCAAAAGCCTTCTCTTAGCACCCATCAAGTCCAACCAAAAGTAAAGAAGACTCCTAACAAGGCTACCAATACTTGGACAAGGCCTGATCACCAACGTACAACACATGCAACTGGATCCAAAGTGAAATTAAGCAGGGACATCAATATTGGAAAACCGGTTAGTGTGGCTTCTTTGGGGACCCGGCACAATGTTCATCATCAGCAAGGGTGTGGCATCTTCTAGACTTTACTCAGCTAGGAGTGGGTACAGTTGGCTAGCCAAAAGAAAGTTTGACTGGAATGAGCATGATAATTGGTTATGGGTATGGCAACTGCATATTCCTGAGAAGTACAAGTTCTTGATTTGGCTCAGTCTTCATAATGCTATTCCTACGGCAGAGTTTCGTTTGGGTCGTGGTTTAGCTTTATCTAGCACTTGTCATCGATGGAGAGTCTCTATTCTTTTAATTCAGAGGACTGCAAATAGTGTTGCAGATTGTATGGCTAAAGCAGCTGCTTCTGTCGAGGACATTCACTCGAATTGGAGCCAACCATGGAGTGAGCTTCAACATCTAATAGATTTAGATATGACCCTAGCCAATTAATTTGGTTTTGTCTCTTTTTTTTCTTTTTTTTCTATTTAGTCACTAAAAAAAAATATTTTAAATTTTTACACGTAACTGTTTATTTCTCGTAAAACCTTATTTCAAGTTTAAATCAATCCAATTCGAATTATTTTGTATGTACTCTTTTTTTAGTTCTAATTCAAATATGTTAGTTTTTAAGAAAATAATGTTTTCCATGTTGATATATATTTTTTTTACGAAAATATTGTAACGTTATATATAAAAATTGTCTTGCTCGCACGTATCTCGAACATAGTTGTCAGAACCGAATCGGTGATTGAACCGATCACACTACTAGATTACTGGGTCATTGGTTCAACCGGTGAGTCACTGGTTGAACCGGTTAACCCAGTCCTATGCAAATAAAAAATAAAAAATAGTAAAAAAATTTAAAGTTAAAATTTAAAATACATATTTTAAACATATTAACCAAAATTGTGATAACCTGATGGCTGTGACTTGCTCTTTTTTCATTGAGGAAGGGGTTCGAACCCCATCCCACCCATTTTAAAAAATCTAGTTTCCAGCGGTTCGGTTAGATCGGTTTTTAACGGTTCGGTTTTCAAAATGACGTCGCATTAAGCAAACCGAATCACTTGTAATGCCAATTTTTTATCGGACCGATTCAACCAACTGGTCTAATCCAATTTTAAAAACCATGGGTCAAATAGGAGGCCAAGGTAAATCTAATACAAGAAAGGTTGGATCTTGTACTAGTGAATATAAAGTGGCTGACCATATATCCCTCTTTAGTGGTTATTAGGCTTGTGGAAAATGGATCGGGTCCTATTCCTTTCTTATTAGAAAACACCCCACAAATGGAAGCTATAAAGAGAAGGTTTAAATTCTAAGCAAGATGGTGTGAGAACAAAAAAGCCATAGAAGTCATTAAAGAAGCTTGGAGCATTAATTTTAGTGGATCAACGATGTATATACTAGTCCAGAAAATCAAGACATGCAGACACGAATTGGTTTAATGACAATGCTCTAGTAAATATAATTCAAAGAAGGTTATAGAAGAATTGCAATAGGAATTAGGATTGTTGAGAGAAGTTGAGAGTGTTGAGGGTTGGAAATTAAAGAGTTGGAGAAAAATTGGAGGAAGCGGTCATCCAAAAAGAGAAGTGTTGACGAGAAAAATTTAGAATTTGGTGGCTCAAAAAAGGGGACCGAAACACCCAAAATTTTGACCAGAAGTTAAAAATGAGAACAAACCGAAACAAGATTTGGAGGATAGTTTGGGAGAACGGTGAAGTTGCTAGCTCAAGAGCTGAAATTAGTGCAGCGGCAAAATCATACTTTATAGATCTGTTCTCCTCCACTTGTCATGGAGACTTAGAAAACCTCTTCACATACTGAGTCGAAAGTGACAGCTAACATGAATTGAAATCTCCAACGGCTAATTACTATGGCAAAAGTGAAAAAAGCTACTTTCAGTATCAACTTAGAGAGTGCTCCGGGTGATGATAAAATAATTGTGAAATTCTTTCAGTACTATTGGAATTTAGTTGGAAGGTTGTTTTCAGAGCTATCCACAATTTTTTTGCAAGAGGTAGAATATTGAGAAGTTTTAATAACACCCACATTTACCTCATTCCAAATATTTCAAGTGCGAGTAATATGACATAAATAAGACCTATTAGTTTATTTTCAATTGTTTACAAGATTATTTTTAAAGTGTTGGTGCATAGAATGCAACATGATGAATAAAGTGATCAGTTTAACCCAAAATGCCTTCATTAAAGAAGATTTATTTCTGATAATATCCTAGTTGCACACGAATGCATGCATTATCTCAAGAATAAAAAAAAAAGGGATTTGGTAATAAAATGACGATCAAACTAGACATGAGCAAGACTTATGATATGGTAGAATGAAAGCTTCTATAGCTCATGATGGAAAAACTTGGATTTGACATTAGATGGTTTAATTGGATTCACGAGTTAGTTTCAACTATTTCTTACTCAGTCATTGTGGAAGGACAACTCTATTATTTTTTTGGGCTAAGTAGAGGTATCTGATAGGGTGATTTTCTATCTTCATATTTATTCCTGATTTGCGCAAAAGATTTTTTTTTTTTGTTATACAAGACAGAACAAAACAACATTTTTACAAGAATCTAAGTATCTAAAAAATATTTCAAAATAAATCATCTATTTTTTGCATATGATTCTATCATATTCTGTAAAATTAATATTGAAAATTGCGAAGAGATACTAAAAATTTTTTAGAGAATTATATGATAAATAATTTTTTAAAAA
>NC_029791.2:505296-505841 GCF_000816755.2 Arachis ipaensis | reverse complement strand
TTAAATGTTGTAATGTTAATTTAAATTTTGAATTTGAAACATCAAATATTAAATGTAAAATAGAAATTTATTTTTGTGAAAAAAAATATTCTTGTTTAATTATTTAATTTATTTTTTTAAATCCCAAATAAATTTTTTGAATTTTACCCGCCAAAAGACCTATAAATATATCCTAAAGGCTAAATCACTAATGTCAATTCTACTATAAAAAAGGAGAAATTCTTCTTTAGCTGATAAAGAGACGACGTGGAAAAAACACCCTGTGAATACGTGTTACGTTGTTCTCTGAACGAAAGCACATTCTGACTAAAAGCAGAAGATGCAGACGATACCACATGAGAAAATTAATTAGATCAGTATAATTTTCTGTTAATGATTATGATTATGATTATGATTATATTTTTTGGCTTTTTTATTTTGGGATCATTAACCTTTATTGTTATTTAGTAGAAATAGGTCAAATTTTACTCTTAACAGATATAGTCTATCATGTAGTTAATTGGCTTGGCTTTAATTTACAGTTTATTATAATTTTTTTTTAAAAT